>NW_006300367.1:1069249-1072953 GCF_000327345.1 Myotis davidii
TCAAAGTGATAAATACCAAGCACCTACAACCAAGATTACTTTATCCAGCAAAGCTATCATTCAGAACTGAAGGTCAGATAAAGAGCTTCACAGATAAGGAAAAGCTAAAGGAGTTCATCACCACCAAACCAATATTATATGAAATGCTGAAAGGTATCCTTTAAGAAGAGGAAGAAGAAAAAGGTAAAGATACTAATTATGAACAACAAATATGCATCTATCAACAAGTGAATCTAAGAATCAAGTGAACAAATAATCTGATGAACAGAATGAACTGGTGATTACAGTAGAATCAAGGACATAGAAAGGGAATGGACTGACTATTCTTGGGGCGGAAAGGGTGTGGGAGATGCGGGAAGAGACTGGACAAAAATTGTGCACCTATGGATGAGGACAGTGGGTGGGGAGTGAGGGCGGAGGGTGGGGCGGGAACTGGGAGGAGGGGAGTTATGGGGGGGGAAGAGGAACAAATGTAATAATCTGAACAATAAAGATTTAATTAAAAAAATAAATAAATAAAAACAAAACAAAACAAAACAAAAAAACAGTAACAGCATAAAGTATGTCCTCAGGAGGCTTTAGCCTTTCAAGACGAACTTATTGAATTATCATGCAGAGCTTCATGGTCAGTACTAAAATGCCCCGACACTGACTCTGTCCTTCAAAACACTCTCATACCCCATCCTGTTTCCACAAATTATTGCTCGTAGCTCAACTCCAAGCCTTCATCTCATCGGCCACATTTGCTTATGAGAAACCAGAGACACTTGGTGTCCTTCCTCACAGCCACACTCTGCCTGCCCAAGCCTGGCCTCCGTGGCCCCCTTCCCATCCTCACTTAAATCTTTCCTAATGCCCCAGGCTGGGCATTTACCTGGGTTACTAAATTTCTACTGATATTATGCTTTGAATTGTTTATCTTCTTATTTTTATCCCCAAACCTAGATTTTTAGGTATTTGAATAGAAAACTAAACATTTAGCCCTAACCAGTTTGGCTCAGTGGATAGAGCGTCGGCCTGCAGACTGAAGGATCCCAGGTTCGATTCTGGTCAAGGGCATGTACCTTAGTTTCGGGCACATCCCCAGTGGAGGGTGTGCAGGAGGCAGCTGATAGATGTTTCTCTCACATCGATGTTTCTAACTCTCTATACCTTCCCCTTCCTCTCTGTAAAAAATCAATAAAAATATATATTTAAAAAAAGAAAACTAATCATTTATATTTTTCTTTTATTCTTTCTCTCCTAATATCTTCTAGTGATATACATCAATGATCAATCAATATTTACTGACCTTCTTGGCAAACTGATGCATGTGGTACAAATGCTGATAGTAATAATCTGTACAGGAAACTAGTCCATGCAGTGCCCCACATATCGTGGTTCCTTAAGCCTCAGCTCCATGTTCAGTGAGAAGCCTTGGCCGCTGCTACTACCTGCTCTCTTGATAAAGTAGTTCTACTAGGCCTGGATCAGTTAATTGGGCACCGTCCCATGCACAGAAAGGTTGCTGGTTCAATTTTCGGTCAGGGCACATGCCCAGGTTGCTGGCTCCATCCCCAGTAAGGGGAACGCAGGGGGCAGCCTGTCAATGTTTCTCTCTCCCCTCCCCCTCTCCCTCCCCTCCCCTTCCCCCTCCCTTTATCCCTCTCCTTCTAATAAAAGTAGTTCTACTGCACCTTCAGAGTCACTCCAGACTCCCTTTCTTCTACGATGATGTCACATTCTCCCCTTCTCTTCAAACATCCAGCACAGGGTAGGGAACCTTTTTCTGCCAAGGGCCATTTGGATATTCATACAAAATTATCAACTTAAAAATTAGCCTGCTGTATTAGGTCAAACATTTAACTAACTCACATCTAATGGCGTGGCAGGGCCAGACCAAATGGTTTCGCAGGCCTAGTATGACCCTGGGGTGGGACATTCCCCACCCCTGATTCTAGCACAAACTCCCCCATTCCCACCCTCAACTGATGACCTCCTTCCTTCGTTCAAATGGGACCACCGTGAAGCGGCTGCACAGGCTTTTTCATGGACACCTACCCCGATTCCCCAGGAAGCTCCCTAAGGTGCACAGCAGCATGGCCACGGCCACTGAGGAGGAGACTCAGCAATTGCAGAAAGAAGGGGGCCTGGGCTTCTCTCTCCTTCTGAAGTCAGATAAGGCAGCAGCTGAGATAAGACGGTAGCTCTGGGATCTGACTTTCTGGAGGGACTGGGTAGCCTGACCTGAAAGTGGGGTGTCAGTCTCTTAGGAATAAAGAGGAAACAGCTGTGAAGGAGTCACACATATAGTCCTGCCCCTTCCTTTCCATGCAGGACTGCTTCTAGTTATGGTGGCTACACAGGGCCTCTCTGAAGGATGTGTCCATACCAGCAAGCAACGGCATGTGTTTTCTCAAAACTGTACACCCACACTGTTTGCAAATCCTCTTGAATTTGCTTGTGTCTATGCTGCTCAGGGCCCGCCTTCCCTCCTGCCACTCCCTGGGCTGCAGCACCAAGGCCTCCCAGAAAGAACAGGCCCCAGGCCCTGCTCCCCAGAATCCTGCTCTGTGTCTTACTAGTCTATGACCAGCATTCCTGGGACATGAAATGAAAAAACTAAAGAAATAACTTTAATAGGGAATTGACAACATCCCAGGCTGCTTTACACATTTATAGAATTTAATGCTTGCTGTGGTTCATAAATGAGAAAAAATTAGTCTCCTCAAAATTGCATGATTTACCTCCAAAACTCACTCACCTGACACACTGCAATCAACACTTCTGTGATTGAAAAGACGAAATTCCTGATTTCTTGGGATATGGGAGTTCCACTTTTAATTTTTTGAGGAAACTCCATACTGTTCTCCACAGTGGCTGCACCAGTCTGCATTTCTACCAGCAGTGCATGAGGGTTCCCTTTTCTCCACATCCTCGCCAGCGCTTGTCATTTGTTGATTTGTTGATGATAGCCATTCTGACAGGTGTGAGATGGTACCTCATTGTCTTTTTGATTTGCATCTCTTGGATGACTAGTGACTTTGGGCATGTTTTCATATGCCTCTTGGCTTTCTGTATGTTCACTTTCAAAAAGTGTCTATTTAGGTCCTTTGCCCATTTTTTATTGGATTATTTATCTTCCATTGACCTCTCCCTGGCCACTCCCATCCCCAGCACATGCCCTCACCTCTCTACTGTCTGTGTCCATTGGTTATGCTCATATGCATGCATACATGTTCTTTGGTTGATCCCTTCCAACCCTCTCATTCCTTCCTTCTGAGGTTTGACAGTCTGATCGATGTTTCTCTGTCTCTGGATCATTTTTGTTCATCAGTTTATGTTGTTCATTATATTTCACAAGTGAGTGAGATCATGCAATATTTATCTTTCTCTGACCAGCTTATTTTGCTTAGCATAATGTTTTCTAGGTCCATCCACGCTGTTGCGAATGGTAAGAGTTCTTTCTTTTTTACAGCAGCATAGTATTCCATTGTGTAGATGTACCACAGTTTTCTAATCCACTCATGTGCTAGGGTGTGGGGGGGGAGACATATGTAATACTTTAAACAATAAAGAATTTAAATTTTAGAAAAAGAGAAAAGATAAAGTTCCTGGATGGCAGTTTGGGGAACATGGTTCCTAGGTCCTCGCTGTGAGGCCGGTTTGCTGGCGGACTAGGGCAGCACAGGCACTGCACACAGCCTTGGAGCTTGAGGGTTGTT
>NW_006300367.1:1072978-1093830 GCF_000327345.1 Myotis davidii
AGGTGGGGGGGATCCTAAGGTTACCCTCATGTCCCCAAAGGTCTCTGGGTTTTGGCCAAACTCACAAACTGGCCAATCTGTGTGCTCAGGAGAATCAGTGTCTGGAACAATCTGGATATAATCGGTATAAAACTTAAGAATTATCTCCTTTCTCCCCTCTAGACAGTTAACATTTTCCAAATTGTCACAGGCACACTTAGCTTTTTATAAAATATCTCTGGGGACGATGACTTCAAGCCTCTCTCAGTAGCTAATTCAGAGACTAATAACCTTTCCCATCAGTTTTCGCTGCAGTTGAAACTGAATTTCTGGGACAATCAAAATTCATTTGTTTTTAGCATTTCTACTGGGAAACAATATCAACATGCAAACTATTATAATAGGTTATCTGGCAGATGCATTTCAAAAAGCCAACAGTAATAGAATTATAATTTAATGATAAGGCGAAGAAAAAAGGTACTTGCAGCAATAGCTTCTGAAAAGCTGCTAATAAGAGCCAGTGCACCAGAAGGCAGCACAAACATGGGGAATGTGGACACGGAGTGTTGGGGCAGGAGTGAGAAGGGATGCGCTGCTACAGATAACACGGGCCCGCAGTGACAAGTATTGAGTGAGTATTTGCTCATGGGCCCACACAGAAGATCAGAGAGAATAAATAAATTGTCCAAGGTCCCTCTACTTATATAGATAGCAATATCTAAAGCAATCTTCTCAGCAAGCCCCAGGCAAGGCATTCCATATGATTGCTGATTTCTCTAAACAATGCATAATGAAGAAAAGGGAGGAGAAATTAGGTCAATGTGAAATTTGGGGAAAACTTATTACTTTTGTGACATACCCCACTGGAGACATGAGTGTCCCATGGCAGGCACAGCTGGCTCTTTGCCCTACTTTCCATGAAACAGGACCTTAATTATGTTCAAGTACCAGGGAGAGAAGGCTTGTGCTTCAGGTGCGGCTACATTCGTGTCCAGTCCAGGAGGTGTGTGGGTTAACTGAAGACAGTCGTGGCCATGCCACCTTCCATGGCAGTGAGAGCTTTGGGGATGCGTGTGGGGTGAAGTCCTGGCTGACAAGACAATACACAGTCCCCTGGAAAGAGTTCTATCCCCCTTAGAAGCCACTGAGGGGGGTGCTTTATTTTCTTTATCTCGCCCCTAGATTGGTGAGGACACAGACTTGGAAACCATGCAACAAGCTGAGCAGGGAGGGAGAAAATGAAGGAATTAACAGTCCTGAGAACCAAGGTCTTTACTGAGAACACAACTGCATAAATGTTGGGACTCTGGCACATGGCTGTGGTAAATAGAGCTATGAGAAACTATTTTCCTTCCTTCCTTCCTTCCTTCCTTCCTTCCTTCCTTCCTTCCTTCCTTCCTTCCTTCCTTCCTCCCTCCCTTTCTTCCCATGGAAGGGAAGTGGTAGGTCAAGGAACGTGACTATTCTGCATAAGCTCATCCAGTACAAAATACATTTTCTAATCAAAGGGTGAAAAAGAAAGATGATGCTAACATATGAAGCAGGAAAAAATGTTGGGCAGTGGCTGAGCAGCAACGAAGTAGAATTAAGAGTCTGGTTGAAGAAAGTTCCATTTATAAAGGATTTATGTTTAGTGACATGGGAGATACAGGAGTCTTTGAACACATAATAGCACAAGCAATATAATTCTCTTATGAATCAATTTGTTAGGAAAAAGAAGCATGGGGTGCGGGGAAAAAAACAAACTAGAAGAAGGAGTGACTGACGCCTGTCCCAGGTCTCTCAGGCAGGAACGCTGTAGGCGGAGCTCCTTCCTGCACCTGGGACAGAAATGCAGCTCTGGTCATCCTCAAAGCATCATTGATGTCAACATAAGTAACTGGAAAAATACTTTGAAAAGCATAATATAAATGATCATCATAACATGGTTATGACAGAAATATATTCCACTCATGGAGCACTTAGTTTCTTACATTCCTGTAAATAAAATATATGGACTTTTTTTTTTCATATAAGAAAACTGAAGCTTAGAGCAATTCTTGTCTAAATTTAGAAATCTAATCAACGGAAGAACTGTTTTACCAATAACTATATGTATAGACAAATGTGGGGAAGCATGAGACTTGGTTGAAAAGTTTGTAAGGAGGACATTCTGAGAAAAGGGAAGTGTGCGGAAGACCGCCAGTCCTGTTTATCGGAATTCCGACTTAGGGAAGACTTAGGGTAGTGTTGAAGGTGGCGCCCCTAATTACTTCTTGAATTTTCCAAACAAGTCTGTGCATATGCAGGCCCCCAGGTGTTTACTGGAATCCTTATGCTCAATCCCTGGATGCCCTTTCCTGGAGGACAATGTAAACACATGTGTCCTCTCCAGATCACTCACCCTACTGACTGCATCTAAAGCTAAAATTCCAATAAAAACTAACGAGGCAGGCAACTGAGGCTGCCTGGCTGCTGACAGTCAGGTTGCCCCTTAGCCTTCTCTCTCACAGTGAGACTATGTCAGAGTGATCTGTTCACCCGTCGTTCAGGGGTTGCTGGTCAGCCCCGGCAAGGTGGTGCCCCATGTGAGAAGCCCCAGCAGACAAACTTAGCAAAAATATCATCCTTTTATTCCTCTTGTCCATTTACACTGGGCTTGTCCTAAATTGCTGTCTATTTTTTCCATTTACAATAAGGTAGAGATTGGCATATAGAGTTTATTTCAAATTACCTCTTGCTAAATTCATGGAGGTTAATAATAGCCAACAGGCATTTGCTACTTTATTCCTCAAGAGCAAGAAGAGAGCAGAACTTGCAAGCACAATGTATGAACTACTCCATATGTTTGTAGTTCATGCAAAATACAGTTGTTTTTTTTTGTGAGAGATTGATGAATAGGGATGATGTGTTCCTTGTTCAAATGAAAAATATTTTTTTAGTAAATTTATTAATGGTTTATTGATTTTTAAAAAGAGAGGAAGAGAAAGAAACATAGATATGAGAATGAAATATCCATCAGCTGCCCTGCATCCATCTGATGCCCCCTACCAAGGATTGATCCTGCAACCCAGGCATGTGCCCTGACAGGAAATTGAACCAAAACCTTTCCATACATGGGAGGACTCCCAATCAACTGAACACACTGGCCAGGGCAAAACACAGATTTTTAAATTAGAAGCCAAATCACTCTTTAAAAGCTCAAAAACCAACACTTCAAATGAAATTGTTTTAACCTATTTTATATGGGTCCTGCCAAAATATGATCTGGCTATCTGATGTTTTTGTGTGATTGCTAGTTAAGAAAATCCCCTTCCAACTGGCCGGTGTTGATCAGTGGTTGAGCGTTGACCTATGAACCAGGAGGTCACGTTCAATTTTCAGTCTGGGCACAGGCCCAGATTGTGGGCTCAACCCCCTGAGGGCATGCTGAAGGCAGCCCCTTGATGATTATCTCTCTTCATTGATGTTTCTATCTTCCTCTCCCTTCTTTTCTGAAATCAAAATTACATTAAAAAAAGAAAATCCCCTTTCACTTAAAAGTTTTAAATGTAGAGATATGTTGAATGTCTAAATGCATTTTGAATGTACATATATTGTGTTTTATAAATATACTGGAGACCCGATGCATGAAATTCATGCAAGGGGCTCGGCCCCCCACCACCATGGCAGCCGCTTCAGCCCTCACAGCCCCAGCTTCGCCTGGAAGGACATCCGGAGGGATGTTCGGTCTAATTATCATATTATGTTTTTATTATTATAGATGTACATAAATTGATATGCATAAAATAATAAAAGAAAAATCAGATTACATATTTAATATTAATCACAAAATATCAGTTCTATAAACTAAAAGGTTTGTAAATCAGGCCCTGGTAAGCATTATATATAGTACCTGATAAAGCTGAATATAATTTACTTTATGATTCAGCGTTTCTTTCCAAAATATAAATGCATATCTACAAAATTTATATATTCCCTAAAAAACATGTGCATGAAAATGCATATGGAAACAATATCTGTAACTAAGAACTAGAATCAACCCAAATGCTTAATACTATTAGAAAGGAAAAATAAAGATGGGTCTCAAGACATGATATGTGCAAACAAGTCAAATACAAGAGGGGAGAGACATGATTTTATTTAGGTAAAGTCTAAGAACAGACAGGTTTGCCTATGGTGTTAGAAGTAAGAAATGTTGAAGGCTATGGAAATAACTAGTAGGCTGCCAGAAAGACTGCCTCTATCGATCTCTGTTTTGTGTATATTTATAGAAATTGACAATGCTATACCAGTAGTATTGGGCATGTTACAGTAGTAATTGGATACCTGATAAGATAATTCAATCAGAGATCCTAATTTCACAATTCTGTATTTGAGAGACAAACTGCACAGATTTTGTCCTCAGTGTGTCCTTTAGAAAGCTTGCAGGTGGGCAACCCTGCGTGGCCGGTTTGTTCCCACGGCCTGCTCTGCAATGACTAGTGGAAACCAACTCCCCAGCTTCTCGGTAAATTACCAGGGATAGCCAGAATTTATCTGAAGATTATGAAAATTTATAATAATGAGCTCTTTTTACACATCGCTTCAAAATTTGTCATATAAATTCACCATCACATTTATTTTTAAAAAGTACATTCAATTGCTTTCAGCTCATACAGTTCTCTGTCAGGAATGGGTTTCTATTATACAATCACATTCCCACCCTTAAGAAGGATTAAAATATGACTATTTAGGTATAATAAATGTTGCATTGTGAGCTGCTTTTTTCATCTTATAGAAAGAAAAACATGAAATTCTTTGTGAGTTCAATTATGAAAACATTGACTTTATGAATGTTATTTTGTTCTTGGTTTATCATGCAATGCACAAGGAGAACTTTGAACCAAGTACTATTTCAGATTCTTTTAAATAGTTTTGCTTTGAGGATAATGGTTTTATTTAGGAAACTACTCTTAAATTATTATTTTTATTTTCTTGCCAGTGTCCTTAACTGTATTTTTAATAATTTTGCTTTCTAGATGGTGATATTCATTCTCACAGCCCAGAAAACTTCAATTTAAAATAAATATTTTATTTATTTACCCCTTATTATTGCACTATCTTTTATTTAAGAAAGATTATATGTATATATAACCTTTAGATGTGTGTGTGTGTGTGTGTGTGTGTGTGTGTGTGTGTGTGTGTGTTGCCAAAGGGCATTGAGTCTTGATTATCTAAGGACTGTTTTGGTCAAGTTAGGATAGTTGATTGAAATGTGCACTAATGAAGTCAAGTTTTGAGGCTTCAGACCTGAAGGGAAAATAGACTTTACTCACAAGCAGATGAGCTGTCCAGTAAATACCTCAAGGAGCCCTAGGACTTAGATATCTTCATATCTTTACCTATAAATAAATGAATAAATAGATGATAGATAGATGAATAGAGAAATAAATATATAAGATTAAATCAGTTTCTCATTGATGAAATGCCTAGCTGCAAATATCTAATTTTTCAGAATTTCAACAGAATTGATAAAATGTGTCATGCATTACAATATATATTACACACTCTTCATTTCATAATTCCCCAAAAGAAAGATTGCATTAAGAGCCTAAATATGTTGGGCACTGTGTATGGTGCTTAACATGCAGGGACAGATATGACACAGTGAAATACCTCAGAGAATTCATAACTAATTATTAATTAGTTAATAATTGATTAATAATTAGAATTTAGAGTGCACTAGAAAACGTATATGCAAGAAGGGATGACAGAAAAAAGGGAGCCAATGACTTTATGGTCATACTTATGGGCAGGTGAGGAAATGAGATAGAGGTCTTTTGAGAAAATTAAAGCGTCTATGATAAAATATCTTGCAACTTCTCTGCTTATTCTTTCCATTCCTCTTTTCTTACTGTTCTGTTAGAAAGCATCTTTTTATGTTTTTCCCCCACATTCTTTAATGCTTCGTCTTTTCTATATGCCTTCAGCCCCTCTATATCCATTCTCTTTTTTTACATATACTTTTATACATTTTTTTCTTAACCCAGAAAATTCATAGTTCTCTCATACTTTTAAAATAATATCAAATCATTTTTATGTCCACCCTTCACTCAGTCATTTGTTCTATGTAATTCCTTCCTTAGGAAATAGTCTGATTTCTCTGTTATGTCTTCACCTTCCCTTCACTTCTTAGTCCACCATAACAAATGCTACTCTTACTAAGGTCACCAACAAGTTTCATTTTGGGAATATTTGAGGCTTTTCTGCGTTTCCTGAGCCTGTCTGGTACGTGGCTGGTGCTCGGCCATTCTTCCCCGAAAGAGCTCCTTCCTTTAGCTTCTCTGCAGATGCTCTCTGGGTTCCTCTGATGTCTCTTAGAGATTTCTTTCATTTCCCTACTGATGATTTTCTTTCTGTTTCTTCCTAAATGCTAGTGAAACATGATGGACTTAACACTGCACAATCTACACATTCTCAGCTAATAGCTCTATGCTTCCCAGAAGTTTGCTTTCAACATAAGGCTCTTTATCATTCTTCAGAATTTACTTTGGAAAATATTTTTGAAACACACACAAACACACTTGATGGGGAAACACTGAAACCAAGTTTTGAAATACAAGTAAGAAGCTGGCGAATGGAGACAGAGAACATACTCAGCAGGGCATATGAAAATCCGTCAACCCTAGAAGCATGACATGGCATTTGGGGCTGGAGAACTACGGTTTGCTTGTTAGTGTCAAAAATATTAGGGGCATGGCAAGAAAAAATACCATAAAAATAACGAGAACTAAAATTCAAGCCAAACAAAATTGGGATAGCATCCTTCAGAGTTTCCTCTGCTCATTCTTCGGGAGAGTCAGTCTGCAAATGCGGAGCTTCAGGAAGAATGGCCGGCCATCTGCTCCAGGAGCGGTGAGGACAGGTGAAGGGAGCGATAGGCAAATACGGAAAGTATGGGGAGCCTAGAAACAGTCAGAAGGCGTTTTGCCTCCAGTGCTATTATTCTGTTCATCCCTGTCCCCTGTGAGGACCCTCGCATTGTCTTCTGGGTCTTTATAAGTTTCACAAGACCTCGTCCATATCCAGTGTCAGTCTCAGTGCTTTTTCTTTATTTTGAAATTAGCCACTAATCCCCCAGAAATATAGCCTACAAAGTTTTGGATAGCAGACCCTATCAGTAATGCAAACCAACAAACACAACTCTAAAGTGTTCCAATAGACACATGTTCATAATTACACTAGAGGCCCGGTGCACAAAAATTGGTGCACTCGGGGGGAAGGGGGGGGGTCCCTCAGCCTGGCCTGTGCCCTCTTGCAGTCTGGGACCCCTCGGGAGAAAACGTCCTGCTGGCTTAGGCCTACTCCCGGGTGACAGAGGGCAGGCCCAATCCCTAGGTGCAGCCCCTGGTCGGGCTCAGAGCAGGGCCGATTGGGGAGTTGGGGCACCGCCCCTTGTCATGTACACAGCAGGGCGGATCGGGAGGTTGCGATGCCACCCCCAGTCATGCTCAGGGTAGGGCCGATTGGGGGGTTGGGACCCCGCCCCCTGTCACACTCAAGGCAGGGTTGATGGGGAGGTTGCGGCATCACCCCCTGTCACACAGAGAGCAGGGCCAATCCGGGGGTGGGCGCACCGCCCCCTGTCACCCACAGAGCAGGGCGGATCAGGGGGTTGGGGCACCGCCCTCTATCACCCACAGAGCAGGGCCTATCAGGGGGTTGAGGCCCCGCCACTCTCACACTCAGGGCAGGGCCGATGGGAAGGTTATGGTTCTACCCTGTCACACACAGAGCAGGGCCCGTGCGGTGGGGGGGTTGTGGCCCCACCCCCTGTCACACACAGAGCCGCAGGGCGATCAGGGGGTTTGGGCGCTGCCCCGTCACGCTGATCCCAGTGCCGGGAGGCCTCGCGGCTCCGCTGATCCCGGTGCTGGGAGGCATATTACCCTTTTACTATATAGGATAGAGGCCTGGTGCATGGTTGGGGATGGCTGGTTTGCCCTGAAGGGTGTCCTGGATCAGGGTGGGGGTCCCCACTGGGGTTCCTGGCCAGTCTGGGTGAGGGGTGAGGGCTGTTTTCAGGCTGGCGGGTGATGGAAGCTCCCAACCGCTCCTTTTTTTCTTTTTATTTTTTTAATTCTGGGCCAGCTTTAGCTCTGAGGCTCCAGCTCTTAGGCCTCTACTGCTGAAAGTAGATAATCGAAACAATGTATAACTCCAGCTCTGACTCCAGCTCTGAGATCCCAGCTCGCTGAAAGCTGGTTTCTGGGTTTTTTTTTATAACTTCTATATGTTATAATGTTTCAAACTGCAGGCTCAGATGCCTGCAAGGCAGGCGGGGAACGTTGGCTTCCTCCGTCACTAAAGCAAGCAAGCCTCATGTTAGTTTCAAGCTGCCTGGCTGCCTGCCGCCATCTTGGCTGACAGCTAATTTGCATATCTCCCTGATTAGCCAATGGGAAGGGTAGCGGTCGTACGCCAATTACCAGGTTTCTCTTTTATTAGATTAGATGCATGACTTGTAGGATATCTTACAAATATGCATAAAAGAATGTTTTAAATGATAAAATAAAGTTGGAATTAAATGTTTAGAAAGAGTTAATGTCTTTTAGTTCAAAAATCCCTGTAGCTTGAATGTGTGTGCCTACAGTGACTTCATATAGTGTGATTACTTCATATAAATGTGACACACACATATACATATTTAGTGTTTATTCTGAATTACTTTTGAAAATATTGCTTTATCATTTTAATATAGCATTTTTAAGAGCTTGTTCTAAGTTCAATTTGTTTGATATTGTTTTTAATGACTATCATATATAAAAAATACCCCTCAAGGAACAATTTATAAAATATCCACTTAGGCACGATTCTTGTTAATAATGCTGGCTATGGATTTGTACCTGCATTTCAGGTAGATATTATGATTTTGAATGCTTTTGCTGACTTTTTGCTATATCTAATTAGATTCTCATTTTTTTAACCTCTATTTTTCAAAGAAGAATTCTCATTAGAATTAGAAGTGTCAGCTCTGCCGATCTTTATTGTTGGTTTACTAGTAGTTTGCATTAATTAATATAATCTTTAATTTACAGTTTATTTAAAGGTATCATTTCAAGTTACATGTCCATTTTGCAAAATTATTTTAGTTGAAGTTAGACTCTATAATTTATAAATCCATTTAATTAGGCACATAAAGGCTGCAATGCCTTGCTACATACTAAAAGTAGACAAATGAATGAGAGCAGATTCTGAATCCTTTGTCCTTTGAACTTATAATGAATATCCCCCAAACAAAATGAAGGATGTTAAGGTATAATTTCAAAAGTAAACAAAACAAAGCAAAGCAATAAAAGAAAAAAGGACTTTCCTACAAAATAACCTCTTGTCGAGTATTTTATTCAACTAATTATTTTATTATGTAAATAGTAACAAGGGAAAGGAGGCTCAAAGAACAGTTAAAGAGCTGAGTTTTTAATGGCAGTTTACTGGAATGACAGACTAAGATACAATCACTTGGTTACATACCCTATAGAGCAATAAACCATATCCCTTAGGATTACCTTTTGTGCCTGGCATTTGCATTTCTACTAGAAAAAAAAATGGTGAAAAATTAGCACTCAACCTCACTAAGTCTAGGAACTCTAATAAAATATAGTGCTTGAGCTCTGGACAGTATTGTGAAATGGTTAGAGCTTTGGCCTGTGCACTGAAGGATCATAGGTTTGATTCCCAGTCAAGGACAGGTTGCAGGTTTGATCCTGCCTGTGTGAGAGGCAACCAATCGATGTGTCTCTCTCACATTGATGTGTGTTTCTCTCTCTCTCTCTCTCTCTCTCTCTCTCTCTCTCTCTCTCAATTTCTCTATCTCCTCCTCCCTCCCTTCCATTCTCTCTAAAACACAATGAGAAAAATATCCTTGGGTTAAGATTAACAACAACAAAATAAAATAGTATTTTGAATAAAGTGCATTATAATGAATGGAAATCCTTAGGTACACTTGTTCTCATGTTGATCACCTTTATTCCAATTTCCAAGTTATAAATAATTTTTCTGAACATTTTAAAATGTGTTCTTTCCAACACTGCTCATAATAAGGATAAAATGCGAGGATAAAAGTGACCTAATCTAAACTACAAAAGCGGCCTAATCTTAGCACAGTATGGAAAAATGAGAACCACTTAAGATCAGTGGTCTATATTTTTCGGGAGATATTATTTGAATCAGCAAGGTCACAAAAGATATTCTGTAGTACGTATTTTGAGACAAAGAAAGAAACACACTATGTAATTGTTTTTTATTATATCAGTAATAAGATTTCACTGGGTGCTTACTGAGAGCAAAAGGCTCTATCTTATGTACAGAAATATAAGGACTACAGAAAAAACAAATAAACAAACAAACAAGCACACAACTCCCTGGAAGATAATGCAGAAGAACAAAGAAGAAAAGTTGAGGCAATGTGTAGAATTATGTCTTTCAGAATTCTATTGTCTTATCAACAATTTATTGTGAATCTACTTTGCATTTGTTTGGGAAGTAGATATAAATCTGTGTCTTTAACATGTTTTCATACTAATCATTTTGTTAGAGAGAGAGAGCGATGCAGTGAGATATACAGGTAACATAATTGTCGTCTATAAGTTTAGTGTGACACACAGGCCGATATGGATAAGTTCCAGGGACACGTGTTTGGAGCGGCTTCACAGGTATTGCACTTGACCTCTATATCTGAAAAGATTAGAAAATAGTTTCCAGGTGGACAAGGTGGAGAGAAGCATGCCAATTGGACCTGCAGTAGAGCCAGGTGTGGGACTGCAACAGCACTGTGAGCTCAGGGAAACAGATGCAACAGCAGCACTTCTCTGAGTCACTGGTAGATCTTCATTGCAATGTCCTGACTAACCTTCGCAAATCAGTGACTGCTGATGCTGTTAGTTGGGCTCCTTCTGCCCTCCTATCAATTTCTTTAAGTAATAATCTTCATTATTTCTGTAAGTTGATGGGCAAGTTAAAAACTGAGCTAAAAAAACAATCTATTCATTTTACGCCCTTAATCAGTATTATATGTGACAGCGTGGGAACAGTGGCTAAAAAAGCATTATTCCATGAAAACTGGATTCTACTCCATACTTCATCACTTTGGATAAACTATTCCATCTCCTCCTGCTGTCATTTTTTTCATCAATTAACTGAAAGTTAAGAGTGGTAAACAGAAAACATTCAAAGCCTCATATTTGCCCTTAAGCTCTAATGCCTACACATATGAAAATGAAGACGTGCCTTTTCAGAGTAAGAATGGACCATAATTTAGGAGATAACAGGTAGCTATTTAGCTGATAGCAAAACCAGGTCATAAATCACCTGCAAGCAAAGGGCAAGTAGATTTTCAAAATCCAAGTTGGCAAGAGCTTCTCCAAGGATGGTCCAGGGGAGGGAGGCCTCGGCGTGAGTGGGCGTGTCAGGTCCCACCACCAGGAGCAGGCACATAGTTTAAACATCTTCTATTAGCTTTTGTGTCAAAGCTTCGGTTACCCACAACCTTTGAATTGTAGTTTAAGTTCACTTTTTTTTCACATGTAAATAATATGAGCCAAATGATAGACTTTTAAATTCTCAAGCAGCTGCATTTCTAATGAGGAGTGACAAACCTGGCAGTCAGAGCTTAAACCTGACCTCTTTTATGCCTGGCTGGGTGTCCTTCTCTGAGTCTACCATTGTAACACTGATCTCATCTTGCTTTATTAACATGACAAATCTCTGTTCCAGTTAGTGAAGACTAGAAGATGTTCATGATGAGTTATCTTAGAGGCAGGTACACCCAGAGACTATATACATGGTTTCTGTCATATTTCAGGAACAACTTCTAATGAGTTTATTATTTCACATCACTGATATGAGGGATAAGTAGAATAAAAAGTAGCACATAAATGAAGTATCACTTTCACTGGTTTTCAAATTTTATATCAGATATAATTAATGCATTACAATTAATACATTTGTAGCCTCCAACATCTAAACCACTATTATTCACAGTTAAAAGAATGAAAGAAGAGAACCAAGATGGTGGCATAGGTAAACACAGTACTCACTGCCTCCCACAGCCACATCAAAATTACAACTAAAATACAGAAGAGCCATCATTCAGAACCACGTGAAAGCTGGATGAATGGAGAAGTAAAAAAGAAAGCACATAGAGACTGGTGGGGGGGGGGGGGGAGGCACAGAATGGAGTGGTCCTATACCCACATATAGCATGTTTTTAATTGGGAAGGATATCTCAGCTGTGGAGACCTCCTATGAGGAACAAGGGGTCTCAGCCCTACACAAGACCCCTCAGCCCAGGGTTCCAGTGCTGGGAAAAGAAACCCTCGTAGCTTTGGGCTGTAAAACCCAGCGGGGATTGTGGCTAAGAGACATGGAGGCTGCTGGAGCCCCAGGCAATTCCTCCTAAAGGGCCAGAAGACAGACTTACTCAGACTCACTCCCTCTAGGCTCCATTGACAGGCGGCTTTGGGGAACCCAGGGATACATAAGGGGAGGAACCGGGTTGTCTGGCATCAGGGCAGGAACTTGGGAGAGGCTCTCTCCCAGCACAGGGGTCATTGTTCCTGTGCTGAAACCTCCCCACCACCATCCACCACAGAACTGGCTGAGTCTCCATCAACCTGGCTCACACTATATGCCCCACTCTGGTGATTCTATGAGACCCTGCACTACCAATGTGCAGCCCCACCCAAGCTGTTTGCAGCAGCTTTTCCATATGAATGGCTTGTCTTGGCTCAGGCTTCAGACTTTCCTCAAATCTGTCAAGCAAACAGCAACTGGTATCAACATGCCCCATTCCACTCAATAAGAGGTCCCCAGGTCTGACACTAGCAGGCACTAGGCTGGCACAGCCTGCATTGTTTCACAGCTTGGCCTCTCCAGGACACTTGTAAGCCCAACACAAGTACCAACCATCTGAAGATCACTCTGCTCCTGATGGATGGCCCTAGGCAGGGCATAGGCAGTGGTTGGTTTTGCAACTTCCAGGAGGCCTCAGAGCTAGTGCACCCAGTGGACAGCTTTGGACCACCCAAGATTACAACTCTACACATCCACCAGTGACACACTCAAGGGAAAGATTCAGTGAGCACCAAAGCCCCACTGAAGCAAGTCCTGCTCCATAGTGCATCTCCTGTACAGCAGCTCTTCCACTGAAGGAAGCAAACTACTAAAAACAGAGTTCTAAACAATGGTTATAAGGTTGTTCAAGGAACTTAATGAGAGCTTCTAGGGCAGGGGTGGGCAAACTTTTTGACTCGAGGGCCACAGTGGGTTCTTAAACTGGACAGGAGGGCCGGAGCAAAAGCATGGATGGAGTGTTTGTGTGAACTAATATAAATTCAAAGTAAACATCATTAAATAAAAGGGTACTTTTTTTTTTTTCAATATTTTTATTCATTTTACATGGGTCTTTTTTTTCTTAGTTTTATTCATTTCAAACGGGCTGGATCCCCGGCCGCCGCCGTAGTTTGCCCACAGCTGTTCTGGGATTTAGTGAGAATTTCAAGGTAATTAGTGAGAACATCAAAGGCATGAAAAAGGCCAGACAGAAATTAAGCATACACTAACTGAAATGAGGAATACATTACAGGGAATCAACAGTAGAGTAAAGGATGCAGAGAATCAAATCAGCGATTTGGAATATGAGGAAGCAAAACACCCAATCAGAAGAGAAAAAAGAAAAAAATAATAATAATCCAAATCTATGAATATAGTGTAAGGGGCCTCTAGGACAACTTCAAGCATATCAACATTTGTATCATGGGGGTACTGGAAGAAGAACGAGAGCAATATTGAAAACCTATTTGAAGAAATAATAAGACCCCTACCTGTGAAAGAAATAGACTTATAAGTCCAGTAAGTGCAGTGAGTTCCAAACAAGATTAACCCAAGGAGGCCCACACCAAGACACATCATAATTAAAATGCCAAATGTTAAAGACAAAGAGAGAATCTTAATGGCAGCAAAAGAAAAGCAGTTAGTTACCTACAAGGGAGCACCCATACGACTGTTGGCTGATTTCTCAATAGAAACTTTTTAGGCCAGAAAGGAATGGGAAGAAAAATTCAAAGTGGTGAATAGCAAGGACCTACAACCAAGATTACTGTACCCAGCAAAGCTATCATTTAGAATTGAAGGTCAGATAAAGAGCTTCACAAAAAAGATAAAAGTGCTCATCACCACCAAATCATCATTACATGAAATGTTGTTGAAGGGTATTCTTGTAGAAGAAGAAAAGAAGAGGAAGAAAGGAAGAAGAAGAAGAAGAAGAAGAAGAAGAAGAAGACGAAGAAGGAGAAGAAGGAGGGAAGAAAGAGGAGGAGGAGGAGAGGAGGGATAAAAATATGAACAATAAAATGTCAATAAATACATATCTGTCAACAGTTGAATATAAAAATAAAAATAAATGAACAAGAAATTTAATGAATAAAATAAACATTAATTAAATAGAACAGAGGCATGGAAACATGGAACAGACTGACAAATCTCAGAGGGAAGGAGTGAGGTGGGATTAGATTAACCAAAGATCTTATATTCATATATGCATTACCTATGGACATAAGTAATAGGGTGGCGAAGACCTGGGGTGGGGAGGTAATGGGGAAGAGGAAAGGGAAATATCTGTGATACTCTCAACAATAAAGATTTATATAAGAAATTTTCTACAAACTTCAAATTTAAAAACAATGTTTGTGGAATTTTAATCACCATATTAGTAAATTGATATGAGAAAAATAATTCACATGGTCAGATATTAATTTATTTATCAGTTTAACCCAGGTTCCATCAATTTCTACAATCTCCCAATTTTATCAAAGCATATACTTTTTGGAGAGCTTTGTATGTAGCAGAAACACATTATATCATCACTACTTTTGAAAATTCTTAAGAAAAATTCTCAAATTTGGAAATAAGTTGGTGATGGATAGACATACTTTTTAAATATAAAAAGGTAGTACTCTTTAGCAGGCCCAACAAAATATTGTTTATTTCTAGCAGAATAAACTTGGGTATGACTTTGTAATTTACTACAGATGCTCCTCATTTATACTGGCTAATGTCCTGATAAACCAATCAGAAGTTGAAAATATTATAAATAAAAAATTCACTTAATACACCTAACCTACCAAATATCAGAGCTTGCCCTCGTCTACCTTAAATGTGCTCAAGACACTTATATTAGCCTACAAAATTATCTAATACAATGACACACTGGGGAGCATCAATTGCACACACTCGGGATGGTATGGCTGATTGGGAGCTGCGTCTTGCCTGCGAAATATCAAAATTCAAAACTTAAAGTGCAGTTTCTCCTAAATGCTATTGCTTTATACCAGCGTTTCTCAACCTGTGGGTTGCGAGCCCTTTGGGGGTCAAACGACCCTTTCACAGGGGTCGCCTAAGACCAGCCTGCATATCAGATATTTACATGACAATTCATAACAGTAGCAACATTACAGTTATGAAGTAGCAAGGAAAATAATTTTATGGTTGGGTCACAACACATAAAGTCAAAAAATCGTAAATCAAACACTGTACATAAGGGGCCATTTGTACTTGATTTGAGCTCACTATTGTGAAGTTTCATGTTAGCTTACACATTATTTTTCAGCTATATTTATATTTAAGAAAGGGTTACATGTTATTGCCTATATGAGATTAACCAATTTTATTATTTTAAAATTTTAATGCTGCAATTCTCAAGTTCCTCCACAAATGTTCTTGGAAGAAACTCTAACGATTTTTCTAGTCTCTTCACTAAGCATTTGACTAATCTTTGACCTGTGCATTTGTTGTTGAATCTCAGGTTTCAATTTTTTTTTAAAAAAGCTAATATATAAATGTTAGTATTAATGTTATCCTCTTGGTATCATAACATAGGGATTAACCACATAGGTTTTAGAGTGGGACATATTGGATTAAATCCAAGCTTTGGGTCATATTAATTATGTGGATTTGGAGAGATCTCTTAACCACTTAAAATTTTCATGATTATATAGTACACATAGTGATAGCAACTACTTCCTTTTTTTGGTGTGAAGATTAAATAACATAAATCATTTTAAAGTACTGGGCGAAAGTCTGACACTCTCTAAGTACTTAATGGGCACTGGCTTTTGTTATTGAACTAAAAGAATCGTGTTCTTGGGATATGGGTGCTATAAACAATGGCTATGATAGATTGTGCAGTTCCATAATTGCAAGAGTTTGGAGGATGAGAAAGCACCCACTTATACATATATTACTGTAATAACTATAGTAAAATTGCTTATGTTTTACTAGAGGATTCCCTCATCAAATGCAGTAGAGTTGGTTAAAGAAACATTTCCCGTGTTCTTAATGGTCAAAATGCTGAATTGGATTTTCTTAAGTGAAAAGTGTCTACTCCAAAATCCTTTTAAATGTGTACTAGTTCCCAAACGACAGGTTGGAAATTGCTCTCAGGGACCATACATTGCATAGTGCAATATTCAGTGAACCTTTCAAAATCTGCTTACTAATGAAATCTTGCATGTTGACATGAGGCTAATATAGGTTGTCTCTAGATTATAGCCCTGATAAAATATAAACTTTTCTGAATAACTGGATGTCCTCAAGTAAGAAATGTAGACTCTCGGTGTGGACCCATTAGCAGATGCATGAATTGGACGTGTCTTATTCCCTCACCGAGTTATATTCATATAAAAGGATGGGAACTGGTCTCTGAATTTTCCTATATATTTACTTACGTTTGCATTGCTCTTCTGTAAAGCAAGCAAAGAATGGGTGCCCGGAGTCCAGGAGTCATGCCTGTGATTAACTAGCGACAAAAACAAGGTTAGTGCTAATCAAAGTGGGGGCAGTGTTTAAATAAGCAGTCTTTGACCCAGATTAAAAAGATTATGGCCAGGACAAGGGAAGAATAAAGAGGAATGAACATGGGGTCATTCATACAGCTTGCCATGGCCATGCTTGGGGAATTCTTAAATTTAAACTAGTTTTCATTCACCACCCAGCACGTTCCTGGGCTTGCTCCTTTTACTGCGAGCGGTGTATACATGAGATGCCAACTCTAAAACATTACCCTGACACAGGAGCAGTTAGGAGGGCAGGCTACTACCAAGCATGTGCATGCCTCTGGGAGACAGCACACACTATTGAAGATGCTCTAATCAAGAAAGTGTTGCATGGTATTATTTTAGAAAAAGTGAATCAGATTTAGAAGGAGATAGGTTTTAATTTACATCATTGTGCTGTTATATGTACTCTATATGATCTCAGGGGACATTTTAAACTTTCCACATTCAGTGTTCTCATCTGTAAAATGAGGATAATACCACCAAAACTTGCAGGGGCACTGATAGGACTAAACAAGAGCAGAGTGCTCAAGTGACTCAGGGCGACAATGGATGGGAAAACAGTGCCTGCACCAGTCTCCTGCTGGTTGTTAGCTTCCTTTTGTTCACCCATGGGAGTGCTCCCAACTCGTTAATCTTAATCCACATTATTGTTCCCAGATAATTAGCAGAGACCTCCTCCACCCTTTCGTTGCCTATATGCTCCTTAAAATTGGTCTTCCAAGACATTTGG
Organism: Myotis davidii; assembly: GCF_000327345.1. NCBI lineage: Eukaryota > Metazoa > Chordata > Mammalia > Chiroptera > Vespertilionidae > Myotis > Myotis davidii. Next base: position 1,090,541 of record NW_006300367.1, read on the forward strand.
CTATTTAAAACATCTCATTGTGCTTTGAGACACTCTCAAAAGAAAACATTTCTCTATGTTTTCATAGAAATGAGTGTCTCTATGTTGATGACATACTTGCCTTGTCTAGAACAAAAATGTTTCTAGAAACACAACCATCACATCTGCTTTTTAACAGCAGTAGTTTCTAAAACTCACGGCCTCAGAGGAATATATTTTTTGCTTTTAAGAACAATGTGTAAGCTGAGAGTTACAAAGTGATTGGGAAACTAAATGGCTTGTGCCATTGGAGAATGAGTGCTCCACAGTGCAGATTCCCATGCTCCACATAAGCAAAAAGACAAGCTGGACTGAATCATCTGATGTATTTTGGCTCAAAAATGCCATAAGTGATGGTCTCTGGTCATGTTTGGGGAAGAATTCTCCGTTCACCTTCCAAGTCACTTCATCCCTTTAGTTGAATTGTGAGTGATCCCAAGGGCAACTTACTTGAATTCATTCCAAAAATGTGCATTCTCGTTTATTTCTGTCTTAACCCGGGTACCTTTTTCTGCTAAATCTAGGATGAGCCCATAATTCTGCAGCTGGCATGTTAGCAGTGCTCACCTACATGGATGCAAACTTTACACTTGGTAGTTCTTTAGTTACTTATATGTATTGGCTGAGTCTTATAAAAACATTCTGATTTACTCTTTCCAATTACCCGGTAAGAAACTAGACGTTTATAAATTGTAACTACTTGGTGATATTGCCAAGTGGTGAGAGGTAAGGGGGGTTATACTGTGATGCACCTGGCCTGATAACCAGTGTTTGCGAGAACAGTTTTAAGAGAGAAATTGCTGGCTAAAAGTTAATGATAAATTAAATCTGAATTTCTATTCTTGGCTTTTGATCCTTTAAGGCAGATTATCTCACCACATGCCAAAGTCACAGGTCCATAAATCATTTTCTTTGTTCTGATATGGTTTTATGTCATTCTTTTTTATTATTATTATTGATTTCAGAGAAAGGAAGGGAGATGGACAGAAATATAGAAACATCAATGATGAGAAAGAATAATGGATTGGCTGCCTCCTGCATACATCCTACTAGGGATCAAGCCCACAACCTACGCATATGACTGACTTGGAATCAAACCATGACCTCCTGGTTCATGGGTCGATATTCAACCACTGAACAACACTGGCCTAGCTTTTTATGTCCTTCTTATCCTATACATACCACTGGCTCTTTGACTTAAGCTTAACTTTCTCTGTGGCCTTCTGGCCTGTGACACCTGTGTTGTCTCCACAGTACTGTCATCCTGATTCTCTACTCAATCAGTTTCAGTTTGTCCCCACAGCCTCTGCTGTGCCAAGGAGTGTTTTATTCCCCCCAATAAAAATCCAAATCTCTTTTCTTTCTCCAGTGCCTAATGGCACTGATTTCCACTGTGCAGGCGAAAAATAAAGAAATCTAGCACGTAAGAACAGATCATAATTATAAAATGCTTACTCTTTCAATAAATTGACTAGTCAAAATAAAACTCCTTCCTCATTTTTTCCATACATCCCTTCCTTATTTGCTTTTCATAGTAGTTTTCTTGTCCATATCAACTTCATTTCATGAGAATAAATATATTATTTATAAGAAAAAAATGGCACAGATGTAGGGTGTTTCCCCAGAAACATGAAAATGGTTGTGCTCTGAAGCTTCACTTCAAAGACTAATTACCCCACAAGGTATACATCTTATGTTTGTTACAATTTCTCAAGTTCCTGACCAATCCATGTGGCCAACTGGCTTGGTACACTGTGCAGAGAGCATAGTGTGCCTGATCATCTGTGACAACACTAGGAAGAAGGTCTATTGTTCTGCTGTACTGTTTAACTAGTAAGTCACCTGTTTGACTATATCTCTTTTCCTTTGAAGGTTTTGATTTAATTTAGTTAGAGAAGGAGCAGATTGGTGGAAAATCTACTAACTAATGCTATTTCTGCGCTGTTGTTTTTTCATGAGTATAAGTTGCATAAATGTGCTTCACTTTGGAGTTAATTTCTTTTTTCGACCTCTACTGAGTTTGCTATGCTTATGCTTACTTATACTTTGAAAGCAGGCCTCTTTTTTATTGAAATTTTACTTCCCTTCAAGAATTTGTACCCATTGTAATTATAAATACCAATGTAATTTTACTAAGTGAACACACCTTGGTAACCAGCCCCACCAACTCAGTCAGATTATTCATTTTCTGAGTGAGAAATATGCTTGCTAATACAAGCCTAGGGTATTCTTAGTTTACTTGTTGTGTAATTTCATTCCAGAAAAATCTGATTAATACACTAGTTAATGGGGGAAAAAATCTATGAGCTTAGTTTACAGATGTCCTGGTCATATGTTAGCAGCTGAGTTTGTATTCTCTGCATTTCTACAGCACCACTCCTAATGGCCCTTAAAGACAGTAATGAGCCCTGGCAGGGTAGCTCAGTTGGTTGAAGAGTTATTCTGATATGCAAGGTTTGGGGTTTGATCCTAAATAAGTGTATGTACAAGAAGCAACCAATGAATGCATAAATAAGTAGAACAACAAATGGATGTTTCTCTTTTCCTCTCTCTCCCTCAAATCAATCAATCAATAAAAAAATTTAAAGATAATAATGAAAGAACATCCACCAAGTAAACAGAATTTCAGGCAATACATCTGTTTTCTAATTTCCATAGAAGGAGATATGGACCAAATTTGATTCACAGTTATCTAGTGATTCACAAAAACAAAACAAGACAAAACAAAACAAAACAAAACAAAAAACAAACAAACAAACAAACACCCAAGATTTTTAAAAAGCTACCAAGGAGATCTGAAGGATCAGTATGTGGATAGACTACTTAAAATGGGTGCTCCGTATAAATATTTATTATATTTTTTGTTTACACTTTTTTCAGGTTTAATTTATATACAATTGACGAATAAGATTGTGTAAGTTTAAGGTGTACAGGGTGTTGATTTAATGCACTTATATGTTTGCAAAATGATTCCTACCATAGCATTAACTAACACCGCCATCATATCACATAATTACCATTTTCTTTTGTGGTTAGGACATTTAAACGTTCAATTATATAACAGAATTTTATTAACTACTAGAGGCCCGGTGCACAAAAATTTGTGCACTCGGTGTCCCTCAGCCCGGCCTGCGCCCATTCACAGTCCAGGACCCCTTGGGGGATGTCCACCTGTCGACTTAGGCCTGCTTGCAGGGGGATCAGGCCTAAGTTTGCAATCAGACATCCTTCTAGCATCCAGGGAGCCCTCGGGGATGTCTGACTACAGGCTT
>NW_006300367.1:1094643-1098356 GCF_000327345.1 Myotis davidii
GAACGTTGGAGTCCTCCGTCACTGAAGCAAGCAAGCCTCATGTTAGTTTCAAGCTGCCTGGCTGCTGGCCGCCATCTTGGCTGTCAGTTAATTTGCATATCTCGCTGATTAGCCAATGGGAAGGGTAGTGGTCGTACGCCAATTAGCATGTTTCTCTTTTATTAGTGTAGATAAATAAACACCCTGGTGCTTATTGTCAGGGTGAATCAAAAAACAAATGGCCAAAGCATCTGAAATAGAGTCTTGCAATAGCTCAGCAACTTGGAATTCCTTGAAGTGGTGTTAATTTGGTGGATGCCACTGCTGAATGCCTAAACTCCCTACAACAATGGCCAACGCTGACCCCCTGACCAGTACTATCTCCTAGGGGGGCATACAAGCCACTTGATTGATAGAAAGTTGATTGTTTCAATCCCTTTATTTATAGAGAAGACATTGATTTCCCTTTAGGAAAACATGAGCTTTTTTCTGATAGTGATTTATGTTCCACCACACAAAACTTCTGCAGCACCAACAATCTGTCTCGTGAATTGTCATGGAATTCCACAAATGATCACAATGTAAATCTTGTTACAATATTCATTTTATGGATACGTAGATATAGCAAAAGGCTCAAATCTAATTTTTTTTTAAATATATTTTATTGATTTTTTACAGAGAGGAAGGGAGAGAGATAGAGAGTTAGAAACATCGATGAGAGAGAAACATCGATCAGCTGGCTCCTGCACATCTCCTACTGGGGATGTGCCCGCAACCCAGGTACATGCCCTTGACTGGAATTGAACCTGGGACCTTTCAGTCCGCAGGCCGATGCTCTATCCACTGAGCCAAACCGGTTTCGGCTCAAATCTAAATTTGATGGCATTTCCTTGCCATTAACAGATCTGTGAAAAGTAAGTCAAGTGGAAGTCAACACCCTGAGATAGTGAGGAGCTTACCTCCAAGATACACTATGAGTCTTACACCAGCATCCAGAGCCTGGTACAGTGTCCCCATAGCCAGACTACCATGGAGTGTAAGTGGGTGCTCTACCTCGCACTATCACATCTGATACATGTTAGAAGCTTCTTGCTCCTATCCATGCATAGACTTGATGAGTTCAAAGGTTCTGATGACTAAGGGAGAATCTTGCCACCATGGAACACAGCTGTGATTTCAATAAATTTAATTTTGAGAATGAGGTTGAATATTTGGGGTACTTCGTGCCATTGAATTAAGAGGTAAAGAATGAGGCATCTGACACGGTGATTGATTGCCATAGGGAAACTGGATGGTTGCTACACAGTGAGTCCAAGAAGGGATATGCGCATATCTGGAGGTATTCATTTGAGTACCTTTGAGTGTTTTCATATTTAATAAGAAATGTAAAAGTAAAAAACACCTCATCACTTCTAAGGACTTTGATCCTTGACTTGTCAGAGAAAGAGAGATATGAGAGAGAGAGAGAGAGAGAGATAAAAGAGGGAGAGAGCAGATATAATTATCAATTGAGCCTCCTGGCCATCAACACAGCAAGGAATATAGTGGTTATGTTTGTGTTACTTAAATATCCCTTCTCCCATATGTTCCTGCTAGCCTTATGTAGAACCAGTGATATACTATTCCCATGCAAACTCTGACATGATGCAATTAATATCACCTTGAATTAATTGGTGACTTTTGATGGGATTTTTTCATTTACTTTGAAGTTGTATTTATATCTAAAGAAACAATAGGGTCAATGCTGCCAAAGAAAAGAGTTGGACTGTACTATTAATATTCCATTTGTGTCACAGATCCACTTTCTTCCTTTGCTCTGCTTTGTGACCTGGGGGGCTGGCCTCTACTGTCTGGTTATTCTGGGCTCTTTGTCTTCTGGCTTCCACATCTGCAGGAAATCAGAGGCTGACATTATTTCTCCAGCTCCTTCTCTGCCAATTTGTGACATTCCTCAATTCCCTAATTCCTTTTGGACAGCATTTCTATCACATAGCTTTCTAGAATTATATGCCCCTTGGTGCTAAACATACTTTCTTGGTATTTTTAATAGCCCCCACCCCCTGACCTCTATACCATTGCAAAGTTCTAGTCAAGTAAACTCTCTGAGTAGACTCTCTGTTTCCTGCAACAATCCTGTGGTATCCAAAATGCTGTTGATGCTTTTAAGATATTTGTCATAAATGAGATCAGTCTGTTGTTGCTTTGTGGTCAATATTTCAATATTATCAAACTTTGTTACTACTGCACTGCTAGGTCACATCATGAATCATATTGATTTTTTTTATAACTTCTTATTTAAATTTAAAGTTGCAAGATGCTGCAAAAAGTAAAACGGAGATACCAGTGTACCCTTCACCCTGATTTCTCAAAGTGGTTGAGTTTTAAAAGATTGTTTTTCCCCAAACTTCTGTTTTTCTTTGTAAATTCTTCTATTTTTTTCATGATACTCTGCTGTTTCCGTTTGTGTGTTTTTTTATTATTTTATTCCCTTATACCAACCATGTTTATTTTATAATGCTCTATGATTTAAATGTGTTATTTTTTAACTTTTGTAGTAATTACCCTGAAGTTTGGTGTTTTGTGATTTTTACTACTGATGAATTGTTTGGCCACCTAGTCATCTAGTATGTAATTTCTGGACATGGGTATAAAGCTATATTTAGTACTGGTTTCTTCTTTATTGCCCCTCCCCTTCGGCTGTGAGAATGTTTCTGCAACATAGATGAAGAGTGTCTCTGCTAGAACTATATCATCGGAGACTTCAGGACAGAATCTAAATAATGACATGAGAGAAGAATGATTGCAAAAGGAGTCTATGAGGGTGTAGGGCCAACAGAGAACAGGGAGGGGAATGGCCCCAAGCAGCAGGACAGTGACCAGCGACAGCCATGGGCAAACTACGGCCGGCGGGCTGGATCCGGCCCATTCGGCTAATCTATCCAGCCCGCGGAGCAGAAAGAGCGGAGGGTTCTCTTGCTCTCCCCGCCGCTCCTTCACCAGCAGCAGTGTTAACATGGCAACGTTGGGAAACACGGCCACAGCTCCTTCTTCTGAGTCCAGTTTAAGAACCCATTGTGGCCCTCGAGTCAAAAAGTTTGCCCACCCCTGGACCAGCCTCTAGTCCGCAGCCTGAGAGAGCGTGAGGATCTGGCAAGTGGCTTTGGGTGGTCGTGAACATTATTTAATCAGTAGGAAGGCCGGGTGCATGAGATTTGTGCACTGGGGGCTGGAGGGCTCCTCAGTCCAGCCTGTACCCTCTCGCAGCCCTGGACCCCTCGATCCTTACAGCCCGCCTGCAGTGGAGGCGGGAGAGGCTCCATTAACTGCTGCTGCGCTTGTCATCCCTGAGCCCAGCTTCTGACTCAGCTGTGCTCCCCTGTGGGAGCGCACTGACCACCAGGGAGCAGCTCCTGCACTGGGCGTCTGCCCCCTGGTGGTCAATGCAGCGTTCAGTCAATTTGCCTATTATGTTTTTATTATCTACACTAATAAAAGAGAAAAATGGTAATTGGCGTACGACGCTACCCTTTTCATTGGCTAATCAGAGCTATATGCAAATTCACTGCCAACTCAGATGGCAGTTAACAGACAACAAAGATGGCGGTTAATTTGCATATGTAGGCACAATGCAGGGAGGCGAAAGAGAAAGCAGGAAGAAGCCCCCTGCCACTGACAGTGATCAGAAACCCAGGGGGGAGCTAAAAGCTGGGGGGCAGGGCAAAGGTAGACCTGGG
>NW_006300367.1:1098617-1137183 GCF_000327345.1 Myotis davidii
CGCGGGGAGGTGGGGTTCCCCTGCCCAGGCCTAATGACTTGGCCAGAGGCCTTAGGCCTGGGCAGGGGCGGAGCCTGAAACCGCGGGGAACTGGAGGTGCCCGCTGCCCAGGCCGGATGCCTTGGCCAGAGGTGTTAGGCCTGGGCAGGGGCGGAGCCTGTAACCGAGGGGAGCTGGGGGTGCCCTGCCCAGGCCTGACACCTCTGCGGAGGCCTCAGGCCTGGGCAAGGGACCGATCCGGGGATCAGCGATCGGATGGTGATGAGGGTCAATCCTCTGGCCAAGGCATCAGGCCTGGGCGGGGGGCGGAGCCAGCAATCAGAGGGGGCTGGGGGCAGAACCCGTGATGGGGGGAAATGAAGGCCTGCTGCCCAGGCCTGACACCTCTGTCAGAGGCAAGGGGCCTATCCTGCGATTGGAGGGTGATGAGGGTCAACGCCTGAGGGCTCCCAGTATGTGAGAGGTGGCAGGCTGGGATGAGGGACACTCCCCCCACAACCAGTGCACGAATTTCATGCACTGGGCCTCTAGTATAGAATAAGAGTGTTTTTTAATTGTATCTTCAAATAGAAAAAACAAGAAGGAATGAACAATTAAAATATGTGATAATCTAAGTACGGTCTGAATTTTTTAAAATTCTGTTAGTTTACTTGGAACAATGTGCGTACTACGCTAAATAGCTAGTCCCCCCTCTTCTGATAGGCTGATGACATCGAACCCCCAAAAATACAATGATCTATTCTATTATAAATATAAATTCACAAAGAGGAAAGAGGTATCAATCAACAACTGCATTCTGAAATTTTAGTAGTCAAAAGAGATTAAAATTATTATTCTTATTTTGCAATTGCATAGCTGTTTCATTTACAAGATCTTTACAATTGTATTTGTATGTGTGTTTTTATTTGCTTTCTTTTTCTTCAGTCCTGTGGAGTGTGCCAGTGTCACTGGCCTTATTGTAATGATGAAACCTCTGAGACAACTAAGATTGATTTTTTACTTTGGAAGAAGAGCTCGCAGGTAAGAAGAAGTCCATTTAAAATTGCAGGGGTTTACAAGAGATAGCAAGAAAAGGAAAAGACATATATTTTGCATTTAGTAAATTAAGATAGGCCCCATTTCACATTAAAAACATTTTTAAATCCTGAAACTTTTTTTCCATTAATCAGAATAATATATAGCACCTTCTTAGACCAAAGGTTTTTGATGCTAAGAAGCTTGTGTTCAAATTTTAACTCTGCAATTTACTACCTGTGCAGTTCTGGTAATTTTTTAAAATTGTCTTGATTATATCTATCTATCTATCTATGCACACACAACAAATATTTAATTCAACAAAATTTTATACCATAATTTAATAGTAAACACTCTTGTACAAATATGTGCAACAAATACAAGAGAAATTTACTAAGCAATATTAGAAAACTGGTACTATTGAATAGCTTATTTCCAGAAGAAATACAAATATCAATAATCTGAGAGTACAGATTGAGTGATTAATATAATAAGATTTGTCTTGTATATGAATGGTACTGTAAGGGGAAGGACTAGTGATGGTAGATCCCAGTCACTACACACTACACACAGCACACACCCAACTTAAAGGTTCTTTGACACCTGAGCACATTCTGCGTTGCTTGTTCAAACTGACATGGTTTGCGTCCGAGAAGCAGCACAGAACACTTCGAGGTAAAGAACTCATGACACAAGAAAGGGATTAATACATCTCCCCCCAGATCATCTGCCTCAGTATAAGTTTCCAGACACATTTTGTAAAAATAACTTCTCATAAGAACAGGAAATAAAACTGTACATATCCCATGCCTATAGCAAAACTAGGAGATACAGAATTCTACAAATTTCAATTCACTGGGAAAATAGGTAAATAAGAATCTGAAATTACCAGAGCCAGGTCAAGAGGACTCTCAGGGGAAAGTCATGATGGGAATACATTAAAAATGGAGCATGCTACCCTGCTGGCATGGCTCAGTGGTTGAGTGTGGACTTATGAACCAGGAGGTCACGATTCGATTCCTGGTCAGAGCACATGCCCAGGTTGCAGGCTTGATCCCCAGTGTGGGGCGTGCAGGAGGCAACTGATCAATGATTCTCATCATTGCTGTTTCTCTCTCTCTCTCTCTCTCTCTCTCTCTCCATTCCTCTCTGAGATCAATATATTTTAAAAGAAGAAAAGAAAATGGAGCCTGCTTTGGGGTCTGAGAGGTGGCCCTGATTCTGCTAACTCATCCACAGAGAGTGTCACTGGGAGTGGGAGAATAATGGAAACATTGCTGAGACCTGAAGGACCACAACACTATCTATGGAAGCTTAGAGAGTGTGAGGGATGGAGGAGGCTGCCGTGAGAGGCAGAGCTTCTGTGGGAAAGGGATGCACCCCAAGTGAGGAGACTGTCTCCAGGCTGACAGGAGGGAAAGGAGAAAGTGAGAGGTGGAAATCAAAAGGATCTACAAAAAAAAATGCACATATTAAAAAATCACAAAGCCCTTTAGCCCTCCAAAAAGAGAAAAGTAATTCATTAAAAAACAAACAAACAAACAAAAAAAAACCCCTGCACTTCATGGTTTCAACAAAAGACTATGAATTTTAGCTAGGAAAATAATAAGCCAAGTCATAGTTTTACCATTTCCCATAAATACATCAGATGCTACTAGTTCAGAAAATATGAAAACAAACATAAAAAGGCAAAATCCATAAATAACCTCTGCTAAGAAGAAAAAAAAATACACACATTTTCATTAATTAAAATACTACCCCTAAGTATCAAGCACAAAATGGACAAAACATAATAAAAAAGGAATTAAGTGCCATTAAATAGCCAATTAAAAATACTAAAGACTGTCTAAATTTAGAAATTTAAAAACTCAGAATATACGTGAACATATAAAAGGAAAATCTATATACATAAAGAGGTGATATGCTAATTGGTCCCAACGGTGTGACTGCTATGGAGGAGGCTGCCTGCACATGCATGGTGGGGTGTTGCTCCCCTGGGGTAGAAGAACGGAGGCGCCCGGAGGAGGCCCGTGCCCAGGAAAGCGGGGGTGAGAGACCATAGCCACATAGCTCTGGAGACAGGGTGGAAGTGGGGAGGAACCCAGAGAAGGCGGGACCAGCCCAAGGCGACTTGAGGGACTGAGGGTGGGGCTTGAAGTGGCCAGAGAAGGCCAGAAGGGTCAGGGGGCTGGGCCAGGTGTGCTGGAGCTCTGCGTGGAAAGGTAAGGGTGTCAAGGCAGGGTGGTGGGTGGGTGGGTGGGCAGGCCACATGATTTTGCTCACTGGGTTCCTAGTGTAAAATAAAACAAATAACAAAAATTGAAGAGAAAGACTAAATCATCTGAGACCTGAAGTCTGAGTTCCAAGATGAAGAGAAAATAGTTTTGAATAAAAGTCTAAACTGAGATTAAGAAGATTAATGAAAACAACTAAAGACTTAAAACCATAGAGGAAGTAATAAGGGCTACAGAGGAAGTAGAAGATAGAGAAAATGGGTGCACACACACAAAGGAAATACCCAGCAAAGAATATCAAATTGGTGTATATGTGGAACTGTTATTTAAAATAATGATATAAAAGTAAAATCTTCAAAAATAGAAGGGGATATAAAGATTTAAATATTCAATGGGTCCACAATTTACTTGAGAAAACAGACTGGTCAACACACCTCAGTCGAACTAATTTACATATGACCCTCTTAAAAAAGAACCAGCTACATTGAGTGAAAGAACACAGGGGAGGAGCTGATTTTGCAGGAGCCTGTAGAAAGCAAGAGCACAGTAGAAAAACATGTCAAGACAGTCAAGGAAAGGGAGGCAGGTGCTCATGCTGAGAAAGACAGCACCAGGGTTGAAGCTCCTCCCCAATCTGTAACCTCACCAGAGTTAGCCACCGTCTGACTCTATTCCCCAAGGCTAATTTTGCTTTTTCTGAGTCTACATAAATGGAGTCCTACAGCATGCACTCTTTTATTTCTAGCTGTTTTTGCTCAACTCCATTTTTATGAGATCCATTTATATCTTTTTTGCAGCAATAATTTATTTTATTTTCATTGCTGATAGTAACAAATGATTACACACTAATTTTTAATTTATTCTAGTGTTTATGAATCTAGTTCCAAGATTGGGAGCATTCTGAATAGTGCTATTATTTGTGCACCTGTTGTGTGTCACAGATGTGGCCCCTTGCTGCTGGGATACACACAGAGCAGAATTGCTCAGTCACAGGAGACTCTCCGAGGAGTTTCCGCAGAACTTTGACCAACGTGCACTTCCGCCCGGGGACACAGAGCTCTGCTCGCTCCAGCCAAGTGCGCAGTTGCACTTCCTTCAGGCTCCAGGGAATGCCCCTGATGGCTACGGAGATTGAACACCTTTTCTGCATTCACTTATTCTGATTTTCTCTTTTTAAAAATGCTTGCAACTTTTATTCATTTTTAACTTGTTTTTTGATGACAAGAGTTATTTATATACTAGAGCCTTTTGCATGAAAAGATTTATGCAATAGGCCTTCCCTTCCCCTGGCTGCCAGCACCGGTTTTCCTCCGGGACCCGGTACCCAGGCCTTCGCTCTGGCCAGAGCTGCCTTCAAGCCTTCACTGCTCCAGCCAGAGCCACCTTCAAGCCTTCGCTGCTCCAGCCAGAGCCGCTTTCAGTCTTCGCACTGCTGCTTCGTGCCTACATATGAAAATTAACCGCCATTTATATTGGTGGTTAATTTGCATATCTTGCTGATTAGCCAATGGGAGGCATAGCGAAGGTATGGTCAATTACCATGTTTGTCTATTATTAGATAGGATTTTATTTACAAAATATTAATAAAATAATTATCATAGGTGTATTTATTTTCAATATACATGCAAATACATATAGTGAAACAATCTGTGGCTTCCCATTCTATGGCTTTGTTTCTCACAATCTTAATGATTATTATCATTTTTAATATATTTTTATTGATTTCAGAGAGGAAGGGAGAGGAAAAGAGAGATATAAACATCAATGATGAGAGGGAATCATTGATTGGCTGCTTCCTGCATGCCCCCTACTGGGGATGAAGCCCGCAACCTCAGGCATGTGCCCTTGACTGGAATCGAACCTGGGACCCTTCAGTCCACAGGCTGACGCTCTATCCACTGAGCCAAACTGGCTAAGGCTTAGTGATTATTTTTTAATGATCATATGTTCTTAATTTTAATAAAGTTAACATCTACCTTTTTTGTATGTTTTCCATTTAATTAGGAGTGCATATATACAGGGTGTCCCCCCAGAAATGTATGTACACTTTAACAACTGAGAGCTCAATTTTGAAAATGAAATCTATTTTAATAAACACTGCCTTCATAATTATGCAAAGTGTATGTATACATTTTGGAGGATATCCTATTTTATGGCTTGGGAATGGGCTAAATTTGTGTTTGTACTTACATATTTACATTATTGAATATTAAATTTACTCACATGACATAAAATGTTTTAAGTGTCCACATTCTCTGATAGATAACTACTATTATCCATTTCTTGTGTATCTTTCTGGATATACTCTTTATGTAGATAACACATAGGAATCTGAGCATATTCTCTTTCTTGTGTTTCTTTTATAAACATGAAGAAAACAGGTAAACACGGAGTGAAACCAGATAAGCATACATCTTGCTTTTCTGTTAAAACATCGAGGAGACCTTCCTGTTCAGTCCAGTTCTGTTGGAACCGTAATTTATGTGTATTCCAGGTCGGCAGTCTTTCACTACCACAGAAGCATTGTGACAAATACTCCCATACATGCATGCATTCCAGACAGAGGCGCGCCTCCTTAGGCTAGTCCCCCAGGGTGACATTGTGTGTCAAAGGACGGATACATGGGTAATTTTGAGAGATATCGCCAAACTTTTCTCTACTGGGCTTATAAAATCTGACAATCTAGTAGTGGAGGAAGCAAGTGAGCGTGTTCCCACAGCCTCGCCAGCACTGTTATCAAGCTTTATTCTTTTTGCTAATCAGATAGTGAAAGACACAGTTCAGTGGTTTTGTTTTCTGTGTCTATTGCATGCGTAAGGATAAGCCTTTTTAATGGACTGACTTTGTAGAGCAGTTTTAGGTTCACAGTGAAATTGAGGAAATGGTACAGGGAGCTCCCATGTACCCCTCCGTCCTCCCACAGCAGAACCTCCTCCACCCTCAGCATCCTGCCCTAGACTGCTGTTGTGCTGCCGTTGATGAACCTGCACTGAAACGACCTATCACCCAAAGGCCATGGCTCACGGTAGAGTTTGCTCTTGGGGGTGTACATGTTGTGAGTCCAGACAGATGTCAGCGACATGCATCTGTGCCATCACAGTATCACACAGAGTAGCTTCACTGCTCCAACAGCCTCTGTGCTCTGCTGTTCATCTTCCTGCCCTTCTAACCTCTAACAACCACTGATCTTTTTACTCTCTCCACAGTTTTGCCTATTCCAAAATGTCATATAGTTGAAATCATACTCTATGTAGCCTTTTCAAATTGGTTTCTTTCACTTACTGATGAGCATTTAATGTTCCTTCATGTTTTTTCATGGCTTGATAGCTCAGTTATTTTCAGTGCTGAATATTATTCCATTGTCTGGATGGACCAAAGTTTATTTATTCATTTACCTACTGAAGGACATCACGGATGCTTCCAAATTTTGTCAATTATAAATAAAACTGCAATAAATATATCAGTGCAGATTTTTGTATGGATATAAGTTTTCAACTCATTTTGATAAAAACCAAGGAGTGCAATTTCTAGATTGTATGGTAAAGAGGATGTTTAGTTTTTGTTAAGAGACTTTCAAACTTTCTTCCCCAAAGTGGTTGCAATATTTGCATTTCCACTGCAATAAATGAGGGTTTCTGTTTTTCTACATCTGTCAGCATTTGGTGCTATCACAGTTTTGAATTTTGGCCATTTGAGTAGGTGTGTGGTGTTATAATTTGTAATACTTTAATCATATGGGACGTCGAGCATCATTTCATATGCTTATTTGCTACCCATATATCTTCTGTCAGGTCTTTTGCTCATTTTTAATTAGGTTGTTTCTCATTGTTGAGTTTTAAGAGTTCAGGCCCAGCGGGCATGACTCAGTGGTTGAACGTCAACCTATGAACCAGGAGATCACAGTTTGATTCCTGGTCAGGCCATATGCCTGGGCTGCGGGCTCAATCCCAAGTGTGGGGTGTGCAGGAGGCAGCCAATCAATGATTCTCTCTCATCATTGATGTTTCTATCTCTCTCTCCCTCTCTTTTCCTTTCTGAAATCAATAAAAATATATTTTTAGAAAATAGTTATTTGTATATTGTGAATAACCATTGCTAATCAGACACATCTCTTGCAAGTATTTTCTCCAATTCTGTGGCTTGTCTGTTCATTCATACACACACACACACACACACACACACACACACACACACTAGAGGCTGGGTACATGGATTCATGCAGCAGTGGGATCCCCTTGGCCTGGCCTACAGAGAACAGGGCAAAACCAGCCCTCCGATATCTCTGGAAATAGCCCCAAGGATCCCAGATTGCGAGAAGGCATAGGCCAGGCCGAAGGACCCCACTGGTGCATGATGGAAGCTGGGGAGAGACTGCAGGAGAGCTCCAGGGCATGTCTGGCTTGTCTTGCCCAGTCCTGTTTGTGGCCAATTGGGGCCACCTGGCTGGGGAGGGACAACAGGAGGTTGGCCAGCCGGAGAGGGGCAAAGGGAGGGATCCAGGGTGTGTCCTGCCCATCTTGCTCAGTTCCAATCTGTTGGACCCCAGCAGCAAGCTAATCTACCACTCAGAGCATCTGCCCCTGGTGGTTAGTGTGCATCATAGTGACTGGTCGAATGGTCAAATGGTCGGACACTTAGTATATTAGGCTTTTATTTATAGGATATTAAATAGCTATCTAGTTCTTTTCTATGGACTGTCTATTCAAATCTCTTGATGGGCTTGGATTCTGGTGGAGGGACAGTGGCTTGGGGCTATTTCCAGAGATGTAAAGGGAGAAACAGAATTGTGTGGCTTGGGGACAAGGGCTGGAGGGAGGGCCACCATTGTTTCAGGATTGGGCCATCGGGCCATCCTCCTGCCCTGCTGTCTGGCTCCATCTTTCCTGTGTTGCGCCCTCCCCCACACGGCCAAACTTGAATCACAACATCTACATTTTTATTTTCTCATGGTTAGTGTCTTTTAAAAAGACAGTGTTAACCCAAGGTCAAGAAGGTATTATCTTGTTTACGTCTAGAGTCAATTAATTTTTCCAGCTTTCATTCACATATACACCTTCAGTTCATCTGGAAAGGATTTTTAATTTGTGGTGTAAGGTAGGGATTTTTTTTTTCTTTCAGTTATAGAACAATTTTCTAAAAAATAAAACATTTTCCCCATTAACTACAATGAAACCTTGTCACAAGTCCAAGAAGTGTGTTTGTGTAGATTTGTTTCTAGACAGACACTTTTCTTTGTTATTGGTTTTATACATCTTTGTAAGAACAATGTTGAATATCTTGAGCTTTCTGTGTTTAAAATGTCTTCCCTGCAGTTTCAATTGCTTTAATAAGTGTAACACATTTCATATTATTTGTTTTGGTATATCCATAGCATAGCATATTATTCAGCAACAAAAAGGTATAAAATATTGATACAACAACAATCTGATAAGCTGAAAATTATTTTTTTAAATATTTTAATTGAATTTTTTTTAGAGAGAGAAGAGAGGGGGTGAGAGAAACATTGATGTTAGAGTGAAACACCAATTGGCTGCTTGCTGGAAGCCCCCCCACCAGAAATTGAGCCCCCAATCTAGGCATGTGTCCTGACTGGGAATCAAATTGACAACCTTCTAATGCATGGGATGATGCCCAATCAATTGAACCACCCTGGCTAGGGCTGAAAATTATTTTGAGTAAGACTAACGAATACCAAATATTTACATATTGTATGGTCTTATTTATATAACATTCTGAAATGACAAAATTATAAAAATGGAGAGCTTACTAGTATTTTTTCCAGGGATTAAAAAGAGGATAGATGTAGGGGGGAATAGTTGGTGTGACTGAAAATAGGTAACATAACCTCTTTTCAGTTGTGTAAGTGTTCCATAGCTTGGCTGTATCAAAGTTGTTGTTCTGCTTGTAGATATTGTGTTATAGTTTGGCAAGATGTTATCATTGGTGAAAGCTGGGTAAAGGCTACACAGGTTGTCTCTGTATTATTTCTCATAGTAATAATTGCATGTGAAACCACAATTATCTCAAAATTTTCATTGAACAAAAATTTAGAAAAGAAAAAAAAATTAAAGTAATAAATTGAAAATAGATATTGTGTGCCCCAAGTGGGCTGGAGGAGGTGACACACGTTGAAGAACCAAGAGTGCTTGCAAACATGTTATCCTGTCATCTCAAACCCGAATAAAGGCCCAGGTAACCCGCATTTATCCCACATTGAGTTAGTTAATTAATACATCTTCACTGAATGGAATCTACATTTAACATAGCAAAAGCACAGAGAAAGTAATTTTCTTTAATTTCACTAACTATTGAGCTAAATGACTTACAAAGTAAGCTCTCATGTGATATTCATAAGATCACAACTCCACGAACCCTCAGCAGTGAAAAGGGAGAGATGGGTATGAGCCTCACTGCTTGACAGTCACTTCACCTCTGAAACTCTAATATATTGTAGGTGTCAAATGAGAACCACAGTACCCTTCATAATGAAAAGTACAATTACTTTAAAGGTTAAATAAATATCCAGGTAAAATAAAAGTATTGACGCTGATGAACTTTTCAAGTGTAGAGGATATTGAAGAATTAAAGCAATGTTTCACCAGAGGAGATGGGTCCCTCCATGGTGTCACAGGAAATGAATTTCAGAGACAAGAGTCACCTGCACAGGAGGGCTTTAAGCACAGGATTTGTTGGAGGGAAAACAAGGGAAGGCTTAGGGCAGAAGAGGCAAAATCACAGTGACGGGAGCTTGCCTAGCCCTGGCTGCCTACACTCAGGAAAGGACGTTACAGATGCGAAAGGAGACTCCTGAAAGCCCCCTGCTTTCCTGGTTGTGGGTCTGGGGGGAGGGGGAGCTTAGAGTTTAGGAGAAAATAAAGCGAAGAGATGGCCGGAGAGAAGGAGAGGCAGCAGGATGCAGATGCCTCACTTAAAGAGGCGCTTCCCTGGCAGGCCCAGCAGCAGAAGCGGGTCCGCGCAGTCGCAGTCGGTCTGCTCCAGACACACCGTGCCCGATGCCCGGCCATGGCCACGTGTTACTCTCCCTCACTGCGGGAGAGGTCCAGTCTGGGGGCCACAGGGCCCGAGGGCAGTGCCATCACCCGCACCCAAGGCTCTGGCAGGCCAGCACAGCCTCTGATGCCAGCTGTGCCCTGGCCCACATTGCTGCCTAATAGAAACAGGGGCCTTTGTTAAGCTTCCTTGCACAGTCAGACCTCAGTTCCCATCTTGAAAAGTTCAATTCTCAACCAAATTGTTCATGGAGAAAATGTCTCAGTTGCTGACGGAAACTTCAGTTTTCAACCTGCAACCCTTTCATACTGATACCTTAGCCTGCACAACCAAACCGTCTCTCAGGCAACAAACAAAGGAGAGAATGCTTTTGTTGCTGGCGAAATTGAAGATTAGCACAATTTTAAAAATAAAGAGGCCATCCAGAGTGCTAATGGAACTAAAGATGTGAAGTGCTCACAAAACAACAACCACAGGCACTTAGGAGATAGGAAAATGGTCGTTAAACTAGAAGCAGTTAGCCAGGGACTGCGTTTCAGAAGCAGTGATCCGTGAAAAATCTAAGTTGCTGGAGACTGACCTGAAAGACATCCCTAGCACTAGGTTGGATAAATTTAAGAAAAGATATGTTTATAGATTAAACAGTGCATTACATGTGTACTGTATAAAAGCGAGTTTAAATGGAATCATGTGGGTCTGGACTAGATTAATTCCATTTACATTATGTCTGATGGGAAAATGATTCCATTTTCTAATGAACGGAGGTTTCAGTGTATTTCCGTGGGCCTGGGAGAGAGCAGGTTTTCTTTCAAACTATCCAACCCCTTCCTGGCTTCCCCCAGGCCTGTGTCCTGTCCTATGCCACCTTTCCCCTGATTTTCCCAGGCTTGTCTTCTCCCCTTTGTGTTGCCAGCTTGGCTTTTCCTGCCTGTGACCCCAGTGCAAGGCCTTCCCCTGAACACCTTCTCCCTCCCCTTGTTGGTGGGCCTGACGCCAGTTGAGCGTAACCAGATATCTGCTCCTGATTGGTTCCCCCCTCCCTTTTGGTTAATATCTCACTAACTGGCTACTATAACAAATGTGATATATTATAAACTTCTAAATGTTTAACCATGTATTTCTTTAAAATTTTTTAATTGATTTTTTTTTTTTTTAGAGAGAGGGAGGAAAGAAGAGGGAGGGAGAGAGAGAAACATCCATGTGAGAGAGAAATAACAATCAACTGCCTCCTGCACACCCCCTGCAGGATCAAGCCCATAACCGGGCATTTGCCCTGACCAGGAATTGAACTGGCAATCTTCTGGTGCATGGGACAACGCCCAGCCAACTGAGCCGCACTGGCCAGAGCTAAACCATGTATTTCTTATGTCTTTTTTGGGGGGACAGAGGAGTGTTGCTATGTGTGACAGTATTAAATAATTGAAGAAATTAATTATCATATTTGTACCTAAAACTATTTTATTTTTTAAAATATATTTTATTGATTTTTTTACAGAAAGGATGGGAGAGACAGAGAGTTAGAAACATCGATGAGAGAGAAATATCAATCAGCTGCCTCCTGCATAGCTCCTACTGGGGATATACCTGCAATCAAGATACATGACCTTGACTAAAATCGAACCTGAGACCTTTCAGTCCGCAGGCTGACGTTCTATCCACTGAGCCAAACCGGTTAGCGCCCTAAACCTATTTTAATTGACATTACTATGACACTTAAGGGAAATTTTATTAGCAAGCCCTTTGTAAACATAGTTATGCAAAAAATGTACCATAAAAATTAATTAACAGCTATTTTATTCAATTATATAACAATCCAGAGTTCAGAAAAAACATACATGTAAACTACCCAAAAGTTAAAGGTAGTAGCAATAACCGAGAATTATTTTATGAAAAAACCAAAACTTTGCCACCCTGATGCTGCTTTGGGAGCATATTGATTTTAAGCTGTTATTATTAAGAAACAAAAGACTCAAAACAACCCTCCCCCTTTTTTTGCCCAAAAGATTCAAAGAAAACCAGTTGGGAAAGGAGATCTTAGCATGTTCACCTTAGCCTACCTTGACCTAAGTGTGGGAAACAGAGGGCTTCAGGCAAGGCCTGTTGGCTGGGTAGCCCTGTGTCCTATTGTTTCCGAGTTCCCTCGTGTCATGTGTGCGTCTCTTCCTCCACCTCCTTTCATCTTCCCACTCTCACTTCTGAAACCTGATACTCCATTTCCCCTTTCTCCTTTTTCTAAAATGTCTTTTATACTGAATGTTGCCTCACTGTCTTTGGAATGTTTATGGATGCATCATGTCTGTGTGAATCCCTGATGCACATGTATTAAACTTTGATTTCCCCTGTCAGTCTGTCTCCGTTAATTTGGTTATTAGCCCAGCCAGAATAACTTAGAAGGCGGGAGGAAAAGTATTAGTATTTTTGGCCCTCATAGTTGAATGCTCATATTTATGGTTAAAGGTCAGGAAGTTTGTGAAGTTTTGAAGATTGTTCTTGGATTATTAATACCATAGAATCATCCTATCTAATAAAAGGGTGATATGCAAATTAACCATCACTCTGTCACAAAGATGGTGGCGCCCATAGCCACAAGATGGTGGTGCCTAGTCCTCTCAGCCTCGCCAGAGTCCCCCAGTCCTGGGGGTTTGCCGATGAGAGCAGGCAGCGTGAGTGGCCTGGCAGATTGCTTACTTCATCGCTGTGGCAACAAGGCAAACATTCCACCCTGGCCTCTGGGCAGCAGGCATGGAGTGGCTGGGCTGGGGGGTGGGGAAGGGTGGCGGGGTAAACACTTCCATCATTGCCCCAGCGATGAGGCAAGCAGTCCATGCCCGGCTGCAGATGGGCCTCTGGGTCACAAAGAGCCTCTGGGCAGCGGGCACCGAACTAGTTAATTATAACTATGTGTGCATGTGTGTGTGTGTATGCGGGGGCAGGGGGCGTGTGATAGTAATTGCAGTCAGTTATTTGATCCAAGATTTATTTTGGTGCATAGATGTGTGTTTCCTCACATGCATTGTTGGTCTCTATATCAGCACCTAGTTAAGGAGTACATGGTTATGGATACTGGGATATGAATGATTTTTCTTTTAATATATTAATAGCTACATATAGCATACATATTTTGAAAACAATAAGGACTTTTGATTGGCAATGCAGGCACAGAAGACCACATAAAATAGATTTTAATGATATCAGATATAAGAAACATGAAATGAAACTCTAAAGAGACAGCAACAATAGTCCCAAAGACTAAAGCCAAATGCATATATGGTGTGTATGCATGTGCCTGTGTTAATTAGCTCAAGTTGTGTGAAGGCCTACACTCTAGTCTAGGGTTTTAAATTCATCATTTGTAAATTCAGACAAGGTTCCCAATATTCTAATTCTTTGCTATTTATTATAACTTTTAAACAGCTTAAAATCAATATCCCAAAAAGCAGCTTCAGTGTGGAAGAATGTTGGTCCCTTTACTGTATACTCTTCTTTTGATATAATGTATTTATTTGAATTTTTCTGTATTTTAAATAATTAGAATCACCCTAGCTGGTTTGGCTCAGTGGATAGAGCTTTGGCTTGTGGACTCAATGGTCCTAGGTTCAATTCCTGTCAAGAGCACAAGCCCAGGTTGCAGGCTCATTCCCCACTAGGGGGTGAGCAGGAGGCAGCCAATCAGTGATTCCCTCTCATCATTGATGTTTCTATCTCTCCCTCTCCCCTCCTCTCTGAAATCAATAAAACTATATTTTAAAAAATAGAATCAAGTGTTCTAGAATAATAAGGCACTTTTTATTGTACCATAAAGTCATAATTGGGTATTCTAACTCTTCAATTCAAAAATTTATTGAGAATTCAAATTAAGTACAAGATAGAAGAAAATGTTCTTGCTCCAATGCATATTATATCCAATAAAGCAAAACATGCAAGCATCTTGGAAAATGGTGAAGTTTTTATGAAGTATAGTAAATGGAAAGTAATTTGCAGTATGTATTTCTTATTACTAAGCCAAGATATAAAAATGTCTATGAAATTCTCTATAAGAACTTATCTAAATTGATTTATTTAATGAACATTAAACAAAAGTGACATTCATCAATTCACTACTGACCAGTAACTACTACACTATTACTTACTTGTTATATAAAATTGCAAGTTTCTCCTTTGTTCAAGAAACATAATAAAAACACTTTAAGCAAGAATAACTTATTTTCAGAATGGCATATGTGCCCTGAAAAAATCAAGGAAACATCGAAAACCTGTTAGCATTGGTAGGTTACTAATCTGGGAGGTGGAGGTAAATATCAGGACAGCATCCCATCGAGGTTGCTGGGGAACAATAGAATAAACAGACTTATTCACTCACGGCCTCACTCACGGCCTCGCAAACTTACTCCTGGGAATGGAGAGGAGAATCTCCCTGGAGGTGCCAACCGGTACCGAACTCCCAGAGGGAGGAGGAGGGCACATTCCTCTGCTGGGACCTGTGCTGTAGAAACCAGATGCCTGACCCACCTCCTGGACATGCACAGTGAGAGCCAGGTGATGACAGAGAGGGGCAGGGCCTCGCCTGGGGGAACTGGAAAGGTAATCAGGTTGGATAGAGGGCAAAGCACCCCAGGAGGCCCAGGAAAAGGGTTTGCTGAGAGGAGGGTCTGACTCAGGCCAGGGAAAATTCAGAAAATTGGGTGGATGGTTTGAATGGACTTAACAGGCACCTATGTCCCCAAAGGTGTGTTAATTCCCTTAACCTCAAATAAAATCTTGCCATCATGTTTAACTTCTCCACATGCGTGCCTTTTGAAATTATCTTCTCTCAACATCACAAAAGAACTCCTTTTCACCAGTAAAAATAACTGCACTCACAGTTTGGCAACATATTTCAATTATTTTTCATTAATAATTTCGTAATTCGCTAATATCCCTCCCCCCCAAGAAAAAAAGTGCTTCAGATAAATGTCAGTCATTTAGTAGTAACTCACTTTTTAAGGCTTAGTGGTAGATATGTTTGTTAACATCCTGTTATTTTCCCATATTTTTTTATCCATGTTTAAAATTTAAAAAATAAAAAGTAAGAAAATTCCAAGAAAGTTATGATTTTGAGTATGTTCAAAAATTATTCTGAGAATGAAAATAATCAGAAATGGTAAGTATTTATTTGGCATTTCTTAATTTATTTTGACAGCTCAGAATATATGACATTTTCACCGAGTCAAGTATCTGATTGTTATGGCTGAGGGCTGAGTATTGGGACAGCTGACAAGGAGCAGTTGGAATCAGCTCTGAAAGGTGGGTGACTCATGAAAGCACAAAACAGTGAGAGCAATAAATGATGCCCAATTTACTTTGACCACCTGTCAAATGCAAAATTGGTCCTAGTATATTCATCTTAATTTTGAAAAAAAAAAAAAAACTACCTGTTTTTCTTAATTCACACCAGTCTGGGATAAAACTAATGTCACAAGAAAAGTTTTAAAGTATTTTTATAACATAAAGAAGAGTTGTAACATATTAAAAATTCTTAATAGGAAAAATACCTCTACAAGTAAGTCACTTGTAAGAAAGATGTCAATAAAATATATTTAAATTATTTTCAATGTCATTTACAATTAAATTAAAAAATAAAGTGTGATAATCTTATGAATCCTGAGAAGAAGAAGGAGGAGGAGGAGGACCTTACTAAGTAAGGCTCCTGGTGGCTAACTGGGCTCAAATTTTTAAAGAACAGAGCCCAGCAGCCATTTCTACACAGTGGCCTCTCAGGTAAACTGCACCTCAGGGAGAAGCCTGCACTGACCTGCTGCCTCCAGGCTGAACTGCCTGCCGGCCCTGTGCACCTGTTATCTGAGCAGCCCTTTTGAAGGAATTCCTGAATCCTGTTTCAACCAATAGGACTGAGGTTTTTCCTATCCAATCAGAGCTGTGCACTGTCCACCAATCAGAGTGGATCTATCCTGACGAATCAGGACAGTAGCTTTTGGACCAATCAAACTGCAAGGATTTGGAGTTCTTATTTGTATAAGGACAGACCAATCAGGGACCAGGAGTGGGGATGCCTGTCCATATAAGTCAGCTCCCTTCTGGCTTGGGGAGTGCGTTCCCTTTCCATTGATGATTGAAGACTGGTCTCCCTGGCTGAGCGGCACACTGAAGATGTCTCACAGGACCAGAGCTGCACAGGTCAGAGCAGACTGACACACAGCAAAGCAGACCAGAGCAGAGTGGAGCAGACCCTGGAGTGAACCTGGCTCCAGGGCCCCTGGCCCCAGAACTGTTCCACAGCTGTGCTGCTTCCACAGCCATGCACTGTCACAACTGAGCTGTTTTCCACTGCACCCCAAATCGGGAATTCCTGTTGGCCTTAAATTGACAGCAATGACCATCACAATGCAAGGATGATATCAGAATTCATTGAAAGTTCTAGAAACAATTTTTGTTGTTAATCCTCACCAGAGGATTTTTTTTCCATTGTTTTTTTAGAGCGAGTGGAAGGTAGGAAGAGAGACAGAGAGAGAAACATTGATGCGAGAGAAATACATCAACTGGTGGCCTCCTGCATGTGCCCTGACCAGGGCTGGGGATCAAGCCTGCAACCAAGGTATGCACCCTTGACCAGAATCTAACCCAGGACCCTTCAGTCCATGAGCTGACACTCTAACTCCTGACCCAAAACAGGTAGGGCTGGAAAATAAATTTCATACGTGAATAGTGGCATTTAGTAAACATAAATCAGGATTCAGAATTGGGTTTATTTGCTAACTTAGTAATTATATTTTTGATATCCTATATAATAAAAGCCTAAGTGGTGTCACACCCTCATGCAATGTCATCACAAGATGGCCAAAAGATGGCCTGCAGGGGAGAGCAGTTGAGTGAGATCAGGTAGGCAGAGGAGCAGTTAGGTGTCAATCAGGCTGGCAGGGGAGCAGTTAAGGGGTTATCAGGCTGGCAGGCAGAAGTGGTTAGGGGCAATCAGGCAGTCGGGCAGGTGAGTGATTAGGAGCCAGCATGACCGGATTGTGAAAGGGATGTACCACTGCTGGTTTAGGCTCAAACCGGCACTTGGACATCACCCAAGGGGTCCCAGATTGGAGAGGGCACAGGCCAGGCTGAAGGACACCCCCCACCCAGTGCACGAATTTCATGCACCTGGCCTCTAGTTTATTATAAGGAAGTAATCATAGAAGGGCACAAAGGCCTATTTAAAATAATAAATCTCCTTTAACTTAAAGTAATGACAATTTTTAAAAATCCCTAAATTTCCATTAGCAGAGGATTAGTTATATAAATTATGGTATATACATATTATTTGATTGTTAACCTTGTTTTCAAAAGAATATTTATTGGCATGTTTTCATTATACAGCTATTTTTTAAAAAAATGCCACAAATGTCATACACAGTAACACCTACTAAAGCAATAGACTTAATAAAGTTTGGGGAAGTGGATATATATAGCAAATGTCAATGCCAGGCTTGACAAAGGAAAACATAATACTGTCATAAAAAATTCAGAAACTTTTTAAAATATAGTTTAGTTTAGTTTCTCTTATTTTAGGAAAAATTTTACATGTACAGAAAAATTCCAAAGATAGGACAGAGTTATATCCCATCCCATACCCAGTTTCTTCTATTATTAACAATTTACAATCGTGAGACACAATTGTCATAATTAATGAAACAACACTGATGCCTTATTAACTCAAACCCAGAGTTTTTTTCAGGTTTTATTAGTTTTTACCTAATATCCTGTTTTTCTGTTCTATGATTCTATCCTGAATATCAACTTACATTTAGTTATCATGTCTTCATAGGCTCCTGTGGGGTGTAACATTTTCTCAGATTTCCCTTGCTTTTGATGACCTTGACAGGTTTGAGGAGTGCTTGTGAGGTTTTCTTGTAAGATGTGTCCAAATTGGAATTGGTCTGTTTTTCTCATGATTAGGCTGTGTTCATCGGGTTTTGGAGGAAGATCACAGAGGTAAAGGGTAATTTTCATGACACCTTCTCAAGAGTGCGCTCTATCTACATGAGCTGTGACTGCCGGTGCCCACCTTCATCACCAGCAGCGACAGTGCTTGTCAGGGACTAGGAAGCACCTGCAGATTCTCCTGATCCACGCTCTACTCCTTAGAAGGAAGTCACTATGTGCAACCTGCATTGAGAAGCAGGCTTATGTCTCTTCTACCTGATTTATTTACTTAACCCAGCGATTTTCAACCTTTTGCATCTCATGGAACACATAAACTGAATACTAAAATTCTGTGGCATACCTAACATATATTTTTTTGCTGATCTGACAAAAAAAAAGATATAATTTTGATTCATTCACACCCAGTGACTATTGTTGTATTGGCTGTTGTCATTTTTTTGTTTGAAAATCCAAGAGAAAAAAGTGATATTTTTGCATGTTTAAAAAATCTTGTGGCACACCAGTTGTAAACCTCTGATTTAATAATTTACTTATACAGTATGAATGCCTGGATATTTATTTTATACTTTGGATTATACTAAAATTCAATGTATTATATTGCTCAAATTGTTTCAGCTTTGGCCTTGATAAGCTCTTATGCACTTTGACAAGTCCCGTCAACATAAGCTGCTTGATCTTCTGGCCCACACTTCAACATGCTCCATGATCATCTTACTCATTTCCTGTCCCGGTCCTAGAATAAGCCATTTTCCAAAGATCCGGGTTCTTTTTAAGATGTTAGGTTTAATGTAAGGTTTAATCTGAGATGTGAGATTTAATCTGACCAAAGCCAATAAACTGACCAAGACAAGCAGGGTAAGAGCGAAATATTGCATTTATTGGAAGCTCTCGGGTGAGGTCCCACGGTCTGGAGGTGCAGGCCGGGGGAGTCACACCTGCCTATGTCTGGCAGAGATTTTTTATGCTGCTATTGGACCAATCAGGTTTATCTGAGGTAGCTTGTGGCGGGGGATTGATGAGCAGGAAGCTAGTGCAGCTGCACCCTGGCCATCTTGAGAAGTCTCCAGTGGTTATTTATTGGCCATCAGCACAACAGGATGCTCTGGTGGGTCCCAGGAGGGCAGCTATTGTCCAGCAGGATGTGGCTCCGCAGTTCTGGGTTGTTTTGTCCAACTCAGCTGGTGGGATCAGGAAAGACCCTATTTTCCCAGCCCCAGACCTTACATTTTTATTGGGTAATAGTATTAGAAAACAAGATCCGGGTGCCGGAAATACTTGTTGCAAATGAGTTATCATTGCCTCTATGCCCTCACAGTTGACTGAACCCAGAAAAGTGAGCATGTGTTCTATAACCAAGCTATATAAACATTTATAAATATTTTCATATATGTATCTCTATATTATGGGGAAAAGTTACTAATGATATTTCTAACACTAATCCAACACCATATATACAATAATAAGTATATATTATTTATATGTGTATATGAATAATTATATTCTTATCCCCTTGCTTATATAGGCTTCAACTCCAGCAGTGAAATCTGTGTCACTCCACCCAGCACCCATTTACATAATCTTTCAATTCCAGTGTACATGTAGAGTAGTTCTAGCAGAATTAGCCTGTACCTTCATGACAAGCACTGTCATTGATGAAGGTATCTATGTACAGTTGGTTTGCCCTTAATCTTATAGACACCATTCATTACCAGTTACTTAAGTCAGCACATTTTTCTAAACCTTTCAGTGATATTGAAATATATCTGTACTAGAGGCCTGGTGCATGAAATTCTTGCACTCAGGGGGGACCCTCAGGTCTGCCTGTGCCCTCTCACAGTCCGAGAGCCCTCGGAGGATGTCTGACTGACAGCTTAGGCTCGTTCCCCATGGGCGGACCTAAGCCAGTGGACATCCTTAGCGCTCCCGTGGAGGCGGGAGAGGCTCCCACCACTGCCGCTGTGCTTGGCAGCCATGAGCCCGGCCTCTGGCTGAGCAGCAACCCCCCTGTGGGAGCACACTGACCACCAGGGGGCAGCTGCTATATTGAGTGTCTGCCCCCTGGTGGTCAGTGTGCATCATAGCTACTGGTCATTCCTCCATTCAGTTGATTTGCATATTAACCTTTTATTATATAGGACTAGAAGCCTGGTGCATGAAAATTTGTGGGGGAACCGGCCTAAGCCACAGTCTGGCCTCCCTCTGCAGGAGACAACTGGCAGGCCAATCAGGGGACAGTGAGCGGCCAGCCCCGTCCCCCCCAATTACCCTTTCACCACCGCTGGTCACCACTGCCCCCCCACCAATCACCATCCTCTCCCTCTGCCCGCTGGCATGGCCTTGGCTGGCCTGGCACCACCTGCTTGCCAGCCCCACCCCACCACTGACCAGTCATTCCGCTATTCGGTAGATTTGCACATCACACTTTTATTATATGGGATGGTTCTAGCAGTGTCTCTCCAGGCAAGCAGGTCTCCATTGGGACTTTATAGATTTGCCTTGCAATCCAGATTTTGGTGAGGGAGGGGCATTTGCCCAAAAACTTCAGGTTTCTTATGATTCTAGGAATAGTTATTGATTTTTCATTTTTTTTCAGTTTTATCTTGATGTAAGGATGGGAGTGAAGAGCCCTAAGCTCCTTACATGTTAAAATTGAAACCGAAAGTTTTAGGGGCTTTCAAACTTTTAAGTAAAATTGTAGAAACTTAGCCATGGCCGGTGTGGCTCAGTTGGTTGGCATATTCCCATATACCGAAAGGTTGAGGTTCAACTCCTGGTCAGGGCACATGCCTGGGTTGCATGTTCGACTCCTGCTTGGTGCGGGGGGAGTTGCAGGAGGTAGCCAATTGATGCTCTGTTGTTGCATAGATGTTTCTCATGCCCTCTCCCTGTCTCTCTCTCTTTAAAAATCAATAAAAATATGTTTTTAAAGGGTAAAGACTTTCTAAGATATATGGATTTAGAATGTTAGAAGAGGTCTGGATTATTAATGTGTTTGTGTGTCTCTTATACTAAAGTGGTAATTAAAGCTAATGATGTGTATAAGATTGCCTGGGGGAGCCTATTAAAATAGGAACCAGGGTGAGGCAAGAGTCAACATTTAATAACTAAGTAGAGGATGGACCAGCAGAGGTCCTGGGGCATCTAGCATTTTTAAGAGAATATAAGAATGTTGTGATTACACAATGGAAAATGTTTTCACAAGAGACAAACCATACGAAGATTGAAAAATATAGCTATTTAATTAGTAGCTTAGTGGTATTTGGTAATATTGGAATTATTTCAGCAATGTGTAGTGGTGGCTATTATGTAATGGTTAATGAATCAGTGGGGAAGAGTAAATGTGAAGTTTTTAAAATAGATCACATTTTAGAGGTTGGAGATAATTTATATATGTAAATTTGTTGGAAAGAATATATTTGAGAAAATAGATATAATACAGAAGAGAAAGATTGTGATCAATAATTTAAGTGGATAGAGTTAATAGTGTAAAATTAGGACTATGAAATCACAGATGATAAGAGAGAGAAACACATTTATATAAATGGAAAAATATACCTAAATATATTAGCAGAGATTGTTTCTGATTGGTGGAATTTCCTGATATTTTTCTTGGACTTATTTTGTCAAATCATCTAGCACTGATTATATGCTAGCTTATAGTTAGAGGGGAAAGTTGACAAAACAACAGTAACAAAAAATATATAACAATAACCAAGACTCCTCTCTAGATTTCCTCTGACTGGAAACTGCATGGGTGATAGTCTGCGTTCCTAATTTCATGTGATTTACATCCCAGGAAAGTAAACGTCAATGCATATAGAATATCTTAATGTAAGGTAATAAACACCAACTGAGGGTTACATTTGAGGCTATGAAAATGACCATATTTTTCAAGCAAAAGAGATTTTTATGTAATTTAAATGCCCTATTCATGACACAAAGAGTAGCATCATTAACTTTGGTAATTGTTATTTTGGAGACATTATTTATTTTTATGGATGTTCAAAGAATGAGGCTGTCCTTGTCCATTCCTGTCTATTGATTTGTTCCTCAGCTGACTGACAAGAGGGCCAAAGAGCACCCAAACACTGTGAAGACACTGCTATGTTTATTCATTCTGAGTAGAATTGATGGCTGCAGAAATGCTGGCCTGATTCAAAGTCCTGTGTTCACATCATCATTTACTCATAAGCTCTGCCAGCCAACTTATTTTTCCTTTTTCAACTAAAGTGCATGTATCTGGAGCTGACTAAAAAAGACAAAGCTATGAGACTGTGAGATGAGATTTTCCTATTAGTGACCAATGAAAGCATGAATAAACATATTTTTGTTTATACAATGCTTTTAATAAACATGATTTTAACGATAAGAGAAAACTTTGGCTGTCTTTCTTAGATGCTTAGTTTGTCTAAATTGTATATTTACTAAGATGGTAAATTATACATAATTACCAAAAACAATCATGGTAGCCCGAAGTCAGGCTTTCCTTATTTTTGGATTTGGTTATTGCTAGGATTGCAGTTTTTTTCACTTTCAAATTAATTTCTAACTATAGGCCCAGTGCATGAAATCCATGCACGGGTAGGGCCCCTAGGTCTGGCTGGCAATCAGGGCCAATCTTTGGGGTGGGGTGACCAGCAGGGCGATCAGCCCCCCCCCCCAGCTGGCACCCACCTTGGTTGGCCTTAGGCCTGCAGACTTGGGGAAGCTCCTGCATTGAGCGTCTGCCCCCTGGTGGTCAGTGCGTGTTATAGCGACTGGTCATTCTGCTGGATGTTCCACTGTTGGGTTGATTTGCATATTAGGCTTTTATTATATAGTATATACTAGTATTTACATATGTGTTCCAGGTATTGGAAATAGTGAATATTAGAATGTAGAAAATATTTTTCAAACATTAATATCTTCCATTTGAACTAAGAAACTGATACATCCAAGGCGACTTTGTTCACAGATTTCTATGAGAATATTTGAAAAGTCTGATGATTTGCTCAAAGTCTTTCAATATGACCTCTCCTTTCCAAAATAAACCAACTTCTTTGCCTGGAGTTGAGATTCTTTGTAATTTGAAAAGAAATCTCCACCCCAGCATTGTTTATCACCATTTCCTTTCTCCTGTGAGATTAACACCAAATTGAACTCAATCTCAGGCCCTCTGGGAATTGTCACACATATTGTGATAATAAGTTACAACTGATGCAAATTTACTTCATAATTAAGGAAAGCTTGGATCTCAAGATCTGAGCGCCAGCATTCACATATCAAAATTAGCATGTTAACAGAATGAGATGCAGCAAGAAACTCAAATGACTTTATTAATCAGTAGCATCTCTGTTTAATTCACTCTTAATTAACAGTGTGTCTGTTAAATAACATTGCCTGTTTGGTGCTCTGCATGATCTTGGATGAATCAAAAGAATTTGTATAATAACTGTAATAAAATTAAGCTCACTGAGTGATATATATATGTATAATCACTGAGTTCTGGGAATCAAATAAGCAAAAGTTTCTAACTGTCAAATTAAGTGGAATAAGTTAAAGCAAATTAAAAATGTGCTTCCCCAGAGATGCGATACATTATATAATCATTTTCTTTCTCTTATTTTATCTTAAGACAGAGGATGAGGGCTGTTGTCAACAGGTATTGAAAGGTGTCTTTGTAGTAGAGTAGTAGAAAACAAATCTAAATAGAATGTGTATTCCTTTTTGTCTTGTTTCATTAAAAATCAGTACCCAAGCTGCCCAAACCTGAGTTGACTTAATATTTGTTTTTGTATATTTCACTTAGCTTAAAATATTTACTGTTACCATGTTGATATTCACGTTATTGAAATTAAAGTATTGAGTAAATATTTTTTAAATGTAATTTCCTCTTTTTCAAAAGAGTAGACATGAATTTCACTGGACTGTGCCTGGAAGGCAGTATCTCCTTTAGCTTCAAAATTCATGGAATTCATCATCCTGGTATTTTATTGGCATGGGATATAGAATTTAAATCAAGACAAGAATTTCATTCCTCTTCAGGAATATCTGAATAAGGTGCCATCTAAATTGTAAACTAATAATAGTAATAATGCAAGAGATGCTAGAAAATTCTTTGCATTTAATGTCACAATGCTCTAGGAGCTGGAAGTGGGCAGAGCACAACCCTGAAGCAAAGGGACTTGCTAGTAATTTCATGAGGAAGTTCATTTTAGAAAAGGTCATACAGGGCTATTAGCAGCAACCCATCTGACATCATGGAAGATCACACACTTCAAGTCAGGGCCTGTGTCTAGCACATTGCATGTTAGTTAATTTTATAGACACTTAAAGATAGATGTGAATTCCAGCATGACCTCAGGCAACCTTTTTGCACATGACATTGGACAAGATGCCTAAACTCTCCTTTATGAAAAATAAGTGGGGACATAATCAGATCCCTGGAGTTACTGTGAAGAGTAAATGAGCTAATGCTCTAAACACATCAGAACACTCCCTGAGTAGGCTTTTGACTTATGTTTCATTGAACATAAGATATTTTCTCTTTTTTATCTCCTTTTTCTCTTTTATTCCTTTTTAACATTTCCCATTGTGATTTAAATACAGATGAAATTATTGCCTTCACTAAACTGCTGTATCAAAAAAAGTTGAAGATTGTATATGCTAGCTACTGTTTTATAGTGGAATTATATACATAACTATAATGTCATTATGGAGAATTATGAAACTATCCTATCATTAATCAGTCATTGCAAGCAAAGAAAAGACTTAAACCAAACTCAAGTACTATATTTCCAGCTTTAGGGAATAATTGTTTAGGACATATTACAATTGTGTGTGGCAAATACCTACATATTTCATTTCCGGTAATTTCCACTCACTCTCCCATCATCTACTAGTATAGCCACAGTCCATCCACCCAGCTGTTGAGGAGCCTAAAGCAATAGCAATTACAATTACGGCTGACCTCAAGATTGCCTTCAGCAACGCGCCTTGGGAGATAGCTTTCACGTTGTCATTTATTAAGTAGATCTTTGCATGCCAGGAATTGCTCAAAATATCTTCTCCTCTGGCATTCCTAAGTACTAATGTTTTTATTTTTGTCATTTTAAAAATGCCAGTATTTCTGGAAGAAATAGAAGTTAAATTGATAGCAATTGTTTTTCCTGATTAAATTCATTTATTCAAAAATGGGAACCACGTTTGAAATATGTAGAAAGGAGAGGTTTGTAACATGGGCCCTGACTTATAATTATATGCACAACTCATATTCCCTGTATATATTTCATATTATATTGAATATATATTTATCTCCATGTATATATACATATAAAAATGTTTTTGTATGTATTTATATATCAACACACACACACACACACACATATATATGTGTGTGTGTGTGTGTGTGTATTTTTCTGTGTGTGTGTGTCTCTGTGTGTGTGTCTCTATCCATCTAGGTTTATATACAGGGGTGGGCAAAAGTAAGTTTACAGTTGTAATCTACATTAATAAAAGGGTAATATGCTAATTAGACCAGGAGACTTTCTGGAAATCCTTCTGGACAAAGGTGGTAGGGCTGAGGCAGAGGCAGTTAGGGGCAATCAGAGGGATGTCTGACTGCTGGGTTAGGCCTAAACCATCAGTCAGACATCCCCTGAGAGGCCCCAGATTGGAAAGTGTGCAGGCTGGGTTAAAGGACACCCTCCCCCCATGCAGGAATTTTGTGCACCGGGCCACTAGTGTAATAATAAAATAATTAATACTCACAAATATAAACCTACTTTCGCCCACCCTGTAAGATATACATTATATATATCAAGTGCACTATCTATCACCTATCTATTTATGCTCATAATGAATATGCAGAGTGAGAATTGGTCCAGGGTCATAGAACAAGTGATCAGTAAACAGAGGGTAGATTCCATCTCAGTTCTCTTTGGCTACAAAACCTCGACTTGGTATATGGAAACTTCTTTTTTTTTCTTTAAATGAAATCTCTCCATGGTTTTGATACATGATATGTAAGACCTCCTTTTTATAAAAGAGAACGACAAAGAGCAGGTATTTTAAAAAAAACAACTATGTAAATTTTCTCTCTAGTTTTAAAAGACACAAAAGGAAAAGGAAGTGGATCACAGCAGTTTATTATTTGCAGCTGCTGTTTGTAATCTCACAACTCAGAAAGATTTCACTTCACCATGAGCTACATACCAAACAAATAATTTAAGTGTTTTCTTTGAATCAAATTTTAGGTTTCTACATCCAAGCTTTCTCCATTTGTGGCTCTTCAACTCTTTATGAATCACAGAACATCTTTTATTTTTTACTTTTTCATTAAAAAGAAAATGTAAGCAGTACTCAAAGAACACATAGCTGGACAGAGGCAGCCAGTTTCCAATTATTCTTCAGAGATGCCCATTCCGGGTAATGCCTGTTGAACGTAAAGGTTTACGACAGCCACCAAATCCAGCTGCTTCATAGACAGTCTTACTAACATTTCAAATACACGTCAGAAAGCAATTTTTACCTAAACAAACAAACAAAAGCATTAAGGCAGTAGAAGAGAAAAGAAAGCTATGATTGTACTAGCAGTATTTTCTGAAAAATACTACCTGGGCCAGCTGTGGTTCTTTGGTTCTATTTTTTTTTTTTCTTTTCAGTTCTAGTTGTAGCCTTTGGTCTGCACTGCAAAGTATACTGAGATATAATGAAGCAAACACCCAAAGAATCCAAGGTGGGTCTGATACTGGCCCTCGTTTGAATCCAGGCTCCTTCACTTATTAAGTGTTCCCTAACCTCCAGTTTTGCCACCAGCTCCTCCATATAGTGTAGCAGTTAAAATTTAATGAAATCCTCCATTTGGAGATCTTTGTAGTATTTGACACTTAGTGCTCAAATAAGTTTAGTGCTGATGATAATTCTGGTATTGGTAATGATGACAATGATAGGTTTAGGTAGTGATTAATGATGCTAACTATTTAGTGAAGGTGGCTATGATCTGGGCCAGAGCCCAGGGAGATTACTATCCTTATATTTAAAAGGACCCCAGCTGTATATTTCTTAAAGGAGGAAAATTCAGGACTGATATTCACCTAGAGTGTATTTTGTTCAATCTGCTCTTGGCCATGGATGAAAATTAGAAGTAACTCATTAGCTTTGACCAGGGAAATAGGACTGATCCTAATCCCCAGTGACCAGGTCAGGTAAGTGTGCAGACAAGGTAAGTGTCTGCCTGGAAAAGTTCCACAGTCCCAGGAGGACTTACTGTTTCTTCCAGCCAACGCAGGATAGTAGCCTCGGACCTCGCTCACTTTTTAGAAATTACTGAAAAGGGTTTACAATTGTGAATTGCATCTCTTACAATTCAGAAGTATCATCCTCAAGGACCTGAAAGGCATTCCTTTGAAAAGTAATCATCAGGTGAGATAGGGCCACTGTCTCCCAGTTTCTGTGGGGAAATAGAATCCCACTTCCTTAATTGCCTGCTAGCTGGCAGACACAGCAGACCTAATTGCATTTACACCGACTAACCCTTTCTAATTTTCACTTCCCCGACACTACTGAACCCTGCTGGACCCTCCCCACTCCCTCATTTTCTCTTCAAAATGCCCAGTGGCCTCTGCACAAATCAGAAAGGAACTCAGTTTCTTCTCCTGCTGCCAGAAGTTATTGAATGGAATCCATTTTTACTGCTTCAATTGATAGCTGGTTTTGTTTATCTTTGACAACTCTTTTTTTTAAATTAATACTCAACTAAGGATATTTTTTCATTGATTTTTTTTAGAGATGAAAGAGAGAGGGAGAAACATCCATGTGAGAGACACATTCATTGATTGCCTCTGTTAGGTCTAATCAAATAATTGGATAAATATCACCTCTCCTGTGAAACTGATCTTTAGATCATTTCACAACTGATGCTCCCTTTCACTTAGACCACATTCTATTTGCCATGACCAGTAACTTTGCACTCTGGACTTGCCCGTGTTCTGGATCCACCCAGAGAATTCCCCACTCAAAAAAGCCTGCCCAGAGTCCTTTAAAATTTTTGACTCCCTGTTTCTGGGTGCTGAAGCCATTTGGGGGCTCAGTCCATTTGGTTTCCCAGATGACCTAATCTATATATATAAAAGGCTAATGTGCTAAGTGTCCAACCATCCAACCTGTCTCTATAATGCACACTGATCACCAGGGGACAGATGCTTAATGCAGGAGCTGCCCTGAAGTACACTGGCCATTTACAGAGAAATGGCACCATGGACCTAGAACCCACAAACCAACACTTGGCTTCCCCCAAGTGGGACACAGGCCCTGCCACCACCCCAAAGTGACAGCCCGCCAAATTGCAGCCAACACTGGTGAGACCCCATGGCACAAAATGCGGCCCAGAGCCCAACCCAGCTTGGAAATGGTGGCTGTGGCCTCCAGGTAATGACATCATGTAGCAACGCCTGCTTCTTCTCCCTAGCAACTAGCCTCCTTGGAGTTTCTTCAGCCAGGAACACAACTTGCTTTATAGCCAGGTGCAAACATTTCACACTTTAACCGAATATCTGTGAAACATTTTCCCATGCCTCATTTCATTTGATCCTCACAGAAGCCCTGAAGTAGGTAGATAAGAGACTCAGTAGAATCCTATTTTCTTTTCAACAGTCAGAAAATGGAGATTTAGAAAGCTTAGAAATTTGACCAGACTGAAAAGAAGAAATGGTGGACCTTGAAAATGACTTCAGGTTTTCTCACTGCGCAGAATATAGTCAAACACTGCTGCAGTTAAATATCTTACTGTTTTGTTCTCCCTGCATGATCTATAATAATAATCTGATTTGTGTTGATATTTACTGCTGTGTCGCTGACAATTACCTGAAAGAGAAGTTAGGGTGCTTCACTGAGCTGGAAAAAGTTTAGTTACATCAGAAAGCTTTTGTAATTAAGCAAGCTTGTTCTATATATAATGCATGTGTTTTTATCTGTCATTGTTGATCGTGAATTTGATTGAGACTTCTATTATAAAGAAAGGGTGGATGACGATATTAAAATATTTTTTCTAATTAATTTCCTTTCAATGTGCATGAATCCATGCACCGGGACACTAATCTTATCTAATAAAGAGGGAATATGTTAATTGACCCTCACACTGTTGCAAGATGGTGGCACCCACAACCAATAAGGAGGGAATATGCTAAATGACTGCCATGCCCTCAAAGATGGCGGCACCCAAAACCACAAGATGGATGGCAGGGGAGGGCAGGGGTAGACAATCAGGCCAGCAGGGGAGGGCAGTTAGGGGCAACCATGCCAGTAGGGGAGGGCAGTTTGGGGCGATTGGGCCCATAGGGGAGCAGTTAGGCATCAATCAGACTGGCAGGGTAGTGGTTAGGGGCTGATCAGGTTGGCAGGCAGAAGCAGTTAGGGGCAATCAGGCAGGTAGACAGGCGAGTGGTTGGGAGCCAGCAGTCCCAGATTGTGAGAGGGATGTCTGAGTGCCGGTCGGACCGGCAGTTGGACATCCCCTGAGGGGTCCCAGATTGGAATGGGTGCAGGCTGGGCTGAGGGACAACCCCCCCCCCCAGTGCACAGATTTCATGCACTGGGCCTCTAGTAAATGTATTATACTTTACCACTTTTTGTTTAATGTGTACCTCCTTCTGTGACCCTAAAAGTTTCCCGCACACACCCAGACTAAGTTCAGCATCAAACCTGCAACCCAGCTATGTGCCCTTGACCAGGAATCAAATCTGTGACCCTCTGTTGGGTGCAAGTTCCTCAGCCAGGGGCTTGACTCCTCTGGGTGCAGAAGATTGGAAGAAGATATGAGTGACAATAGGTAAGTGGGGCATGCTTTATTATGAACAAAACAGCCAACAATTGGCTGGCCAATGGCGCCTTATATACACACTCAAACAAAAGAGGTCTCATGGCCTGATGTCATGAGTAGGTTACATAAGGGTGAGCTTGCACAGTATGTATAGTGCTATTGCTGAGTCATTGCTTTCATGTACGCTTAGGAGAAAGGGGCCTTTACCATAGTAATACTGCTGTGTCCTCGCCTGCACACATGCTTATGGTGAATGGGCCTTTAATCTATGGCATACTTTGGTCAAGGCCCCTACACTCCACCCCTTATGCCAGATGGTTTCTATGGACTACCCTGGCCCACATGCCAGCTCCTTGAGCACAGAGTCCACAACAGCAATACAGACTACAACATGTTATGACCAGTACTCTGGTCCCAATAGCAAAACTCACAAATGCCCAGTGCCATACTCTTGAGAGTCCCTCCCACCAAGCTCAGAGGTAGTCATTGTAGAGTGCTTATGTGGCCTTCACTTCCCTGTCTGTCTCTTGCAGGGCACTGGTTACATTCCCTTGATTGTCAGGCACACATGTACAGCATTTTACATGCAGGTTGACACAAGTGCCCCCTTGTGCAGTAGTTAACAGATCTAGTGCCATTTTATTCTGCAGCAGCACTTTGCGCAAATGCAGGGTTTCATCCATCATTAGGGTAAGGGTTTGCTGGGTCTGACTCAAGGCTTTAGCTGTATGCTCATCGAAGGCTGTCACTTCTAACTCTACCTTAATTGCTCCTCATGTATGAAGGAATACAGCTAAGGGGCACAAACCACCAGGGATTCCCTTTAACTTGATGTCACTGGGGTGGTATACTGAGTCCCAGTTATGAGGATCTCCCAGGGATATAGATTTACCCCAGGTACACTGTCCCATTTAATGTGCTGGGAGGTAGGGCCAGCCATACCTCCCACACACCCATAAGTATCCTGGGATCATTGTATTTACAGGTATAACACTTCCCATTCCTGAGCTTCTAGACCTAAACATTTGTTATGTTAGTGCACAAGTCTGGAGGCCAGCTGACAACACGATTCTTATTGCATCACTGCTGCTCCACACACCTGCCTGTGAGTTCTCTTTATTCTACTTGTTCCTCTAGCATCCACTTCCATCCATTCCTGATCACATAACCTATAAAGGGGCGAGTATCACCATGGTCCCGCCAGATCAGAGTCTCTATGGCTCAGCGCACAGGGTCCCAGGAAATGTTGCCAAAGTCTTGGTTAGCTAAACATGTCCAATTGGCAGTGGTGGCTGGATGCATGCCCCATGGGAATTCACCAGCCGCTCCTGGGGGAAGCTCTGTGCATACCCAACAATGGGAGACATTGTGCACTTGAGCATAGGTGTGTGTCCAGGACACTACTCTGTTAGCCAAGCTCACCCTGGTTGAAGAAACAAAAGAGAAACTGAGACCATCATTCCCAGGGGCTAATAGAGGTTGATGGCCACTCAAATGGTATATTGTTGCCTCTTCGGAAGTCCTTACTTCCCATATTGCCTTCCACATCACCTGTCCCCATATAGGACAATGTTCTATCATCCACTGCTGCTTGTGCCATTGTGGCAACCACAAAATCAAGTCTTTAAAGACAGCCCAGCTATCTGTTCCAATGGCCACAGGGCCAGGTTCCTTTGTCAAAAGCATCCAGATTGCTCACAATTTAACCCATTGGCTACTTAGCCCAGTAGCAGAATTGAACCACAGTTTGTCTCTATCCAAATGGACAGCCACTGCCGTCCATGTAGCAGGGTTCCCCCTACTTGACCAGTCCATGTACCACATGGTCTCTGGAAGGGGTGGTGAACCTTCTAGGAATAGATAGGGAGAACCTCCTCCACAGGAGTTCCACCCTTTGAGAGGGTCTCATATGTCTCAGGACCCAAAGGGCTTGCAATTCCTGTGACAGAGGGTTGATCCTCACCATTGCCCTCTGTTCCCAAAAGATCCCCCACTTTGCAAAGTTGAGGTTTTGTGCCACTCCCAACTTGGGCGAGGCCACCCAGGACGTAAGGCAACCAGCTATAGGATAGTCCCTAACCCTACCCTAACCCTAACCCTCCTGGGCCACAGGATGAAGTGCTCCAGATGTCTTTTCATTATCCATCACACCTGTAGGACAGGGGCAACGACACCAGTTGTAACACTGTCCTCTGAGCCGTCTTCTGGCCCTAAGTCTCCCCATCCCTCCTGTCCCAGGGAGGCTACCCCCTGCTCTAGCAAATGTGCCAGACTCCAGTGCCTCCTCCAGGGTCTGTAACTTCTGTACCTTAGCTTCCTGAGCCAGCGTCTCTCAGTGTTACAGTTTTGAGGCTGTTAGGAGCAACCAGTCTACCTGCCGGCAGCCTTGTGCTGGTCTTTGGGAATCTGTTCCATTAAGGATAACAAAGCCTTCTCTAATGCCTCTGGCAGTACCTCAACCTGCTCCCAGTCTCAGAGATGGGGTGGGGGGAGGAGGGAAGGGGAGATGGCGGGAAGGGAGGGAGGGAAGGAAGGGGTCCAAAGCATCAGGACCATGGCTACCAGATAACAGCCCAGTCAGAGGCCACATGTCCTCCGGCGGGGTAGATGGGCAACTTACCAGAATCTTGCTGACTACATGACATGTTGGGTGCAAGTTCCTCAGCCACAGACTTGACCCCTCTGGGTGCAGAAAACTGGAAGAACATATGAGTGACAGCAGGTAGATGGAGCATGCTTTATTACGAACAAAGCATCCAACAACTGGCTGGCCAGTGGCACCTTATGTACATACTCAAACAAAAGAGGCCTCGTGCCAATTAGTGAAGTCCGTGCTACATAAACATAAACTGGTTACATAAGGGTGCACCTGTGCAGCATATTTAGTGCGATTGCTGAGTCATTGCCCCTGTGCATGCCTACGGCAAAGGTCCTTTAGCCTAAGAATACTGCTGCGTCCTTGCCTGCACCCATGCATACAGGTGAGTAGGCCTTTAACCTCTGGCGTACTCTGGTCAGAGTCCCCACACCCTTGGTGCAAGGGCCAATTCTCTGACCATTGAGGAACACTGGCCAGGGCAATCTTTCACAACTCTTAATCTTCAATACTTCTTATGCACTTTATCCCCATTTCACAGATGAAAAAGCAGAGGCTCAAAGACATTCTCCTAAGACCACTATATCTAGACTTGGGCTGGGCTGAGGTTTTAACCTAGATTACTTTTAGTCCCAAATTTTGTTTTTGATTTTTTGTTTATTTGTTTCATTTTCCTATGGCAAATAGTCATAAGCATGCATCATAAAATGACAGTAGTAAAGATTCATTTTCATTCCACCAGTGCACTCAGTAATGATCTTGAATGTGTCATATATATAAGGCCTCATCTCAGAAAAGAAACTATAAATGTTAGTATTTTAGTGTATTCACCATTTCTGATAAAACTGTAAGTCTATTGGCTCCAGCCAAACTCTGAGTTTGACCTTGTTGCCTGAACCAGTTTCCCTTCTATAATCTTCCATTTGTTTAAATACACTTAGTGCATTTTTATCCATCACAAATAATCTTAGAAAAATGTCACTCATTTATTCCTTAAGGTGAGTATATCACTGAGCTTCTTTCCCCAACGGGTTTATTTCTTGAACTGTTTTCCATCCTGTGTAAAAAGAAGCACGTGGCCTCCACCCCCAAAATAAGGTCAGGTTTCAGTGTAGGGAGGGGAGACAGGGGTAAGTGCAGGGCATGGGAATGGAAGGACAGAACAAGGGACAACCTGAACATTCTGGAATCACTAGGCACGTTTCCATCTACTTCCCTTGGAATGAAATCCAAGCCAAGCCCTTTTCTTAAATACATTTTGTCTTCTTATGCCATTCACTCCTCACTGATAGAGTAATGTAAGTTAAAATTAAAGGGGAAGGGGAGTTATACTAGCCATTTCTAAGCAACCTTAAATCAGAACATCCAAAACACTTCTTAAAGACCTTACTATTTCCTTCCTGTGATAACAGTGAAGCAATCACCCAAGTATTAAGTAACACAATAGGGACAGTCAACTCTGATGGCTTTGGCATTCATTACCCATCTGTCAGCAGGGACTGCCTCAGACTTAGGAACAATTGGCTCAGCCCCATCTGGCTCTGTTTTCCTCCACTGCAGAAAGGAATACTATTAACCTCATTCTTATTGCTTTACCTGTAATGATAAAAGCACTCTACATCTTATGATGCTAAACATGTGTTGGATGGCTTAATTAAAGATGGGAGAAGTGCTCTAGGTAGTTAACAGCAAGGCAACGTGAGGGAGAAGCAGAAGAGGAGCAGTTGAGGAATTACCCCCACATTTGTGAGATGGTTTGCTGTGATCATCTATGTTAAGCAAGTCGTTTACTTACAGGAAAGAAAGTTGAGAATGTGATGCTAGTGTAAATAGCAGATAAAAGGTGAGGTCGGCAGTTAGACAGACAGGAGCCGAGCAAGAAAGAAAGGCCAGGCACAGAAGGTCACCGGGACCGAAAGCCCCAGGGGCCTAGCAATGGACAATCAATTGTAGGGTGGGACCTCACTCCAGGGTGACTTTTCCTCCCCTAGCATATCTCTGGTCCTGAGGTTCAGGCCCCCTGACCTTTCCTCCCTAGAGATAACCTCTAGACTTTAGTTGTATTTCAGCTCCAGGCCCAGATAAGCAACAAAAGGAGCAACTGCCGACCTCAGGACCAGCTGCACTGAATAATGACCCCCTGCCCTGGTGCCAGCCAGCCCACCAGGAAAACTGCTAAATATTCTGTTAAGATCTTCCCTCAGGAACTCCCTAAAGTCTCCACCCTTAAACCCTCAGGACAGAGGGCTCAGTGTGCTCTCCTTCCCTGGAACACCCCACACCTTTCCCTTGCCCTCTCCCTCCTCCAGGCATATTATCATTAGCTTTCTTGCTTCCAAGCTCCAAGAACCCTTCCTTTACCTCCATAACTTGTTTCCTAAGCCCATTTTTCCTAGGAAGTACTTCTACCCCTGTCTTTTACCAAATAAATGTTCTCTTACAGTTTGGGTCTTGGCTCTGAATTCTTTCCTAGCCAGAACCCAAGTACTGAGGTTGCTGAACCCAGGTTTGGTTTGAGCCCACCAGTCAGACAGCTGGTGCTGTCCCCGCCATCTACAGAGGAACAAGATCCCCTTTGGCTTTAGTTACAACAAAAAACCATTACTTGGAGCTTGAAGGAGAGTCAAGCTTCACCTAAAAGTACTCAATCAAACCTGGGTAGTAACAAGATGGTTTGTATGTGTATTTACATTGGAAGAGCACCTGGGTGGTCTCCTTTCTCCTTTCTTATTTTTCTTTTTCCTCCAATTAACTTGTAATGCATCTTGCAAAACACTAGGGGTGCCATGACATAGATACTATATAGAGTGCAATTAAGGACATTTATTTTTCCACCTATCCTCACAATCATAACCAAAATATTCATTTCTTCACTATTGAAGAAAAAAAATCCTATATAATAAAGAGCTAATATGCTTAGACTGGATGGTGGAACAACCTTCTGGACGACCTTCCAGAATGACCAGCGGGTGGGGCTGCAAGGCAGCCAGGGCTGCTAGGGCTGAGCCCCTTGCATGAATTTCGTGCATTGGGCCTCTAGTATCCTATATAATAAAAGTGTAGTATGCAAATTGTCCCCTTGACTGGGAGTTCTTCCAGAAGTTCAACAGGGGCAGGGCCAGTGGGGGGAAGGGAGGGAGTACCTGGCTGGCCACCGTCAGCCACTAGGGACCCTACCAGTGCACGGATTTCATGCACTGGGCCTCTGGTTATTAAATAAAATCACAAAGTTTAATGTCAATAATTTAGATATTTTAGCAGCGGTCCTCAACCTAAGGGTTGTGACCCCTTTGGCGGTTGAACGACCCTTTCACACGGGTCGCCTAAGATCATCCTGCATATCAGATATTTACATTATGATTTATAACAGTTGCAACATTACAGTTATGAAGTAGCAACGAAAATAATTTTATGGTTGGGTCACAACATGAGGAACTGTATTTAAAGTGCCAGAAGGTTGAGAACCACTGTTTTAGAGAGTATGAAAAGGTTTGACATCAGAAGAAAATGTTCATTTAAAATAACTCACTTATTTAACAGATTTTATTTTTTTGAGTATTGCCGGGAGCTGGTCCATCCTTGCTGTTTCAAGGGACCTGGCATATATGGCCTACTGTTCTTAATATGTTTGCTCACCTTCTTGGAGGTGTGTTTTAACCAAGGTCACCTCTCCGAGAAAGGTTGTTTCCCCAGGTAGGGATTTTCCCCTGAAGTTAGGGAGGGAATAAAACCTCTTAACTAAGGGCCAGGAGGGTAATTAATCACTTTAACTACAAGCAATCATGCTTAAGCTACATAATCTTTACTCCCTGGAATGGAGATAAGAAACGCCCTAACCTTTGGAATAGAGATTGATAGGATTGGAATCAACTGGTATAAATACAGATGTAACAAGACAGAGAGACACAGAACTCAGAGACAGAACTTAGAACACAGAACTCTGGAGAACCTGGCTGGAGAACCTAGCAAGAGAACATGGACACAGAACTTGGCTGGAGATTGTGGCTAGAGATCCTGGCAAGGCTGCTGATCAACTGAACGCTGTCTCCCTGTCATTCCTTCTTCGCCGACTCTGCCCACACCTTTGGGGACCCCTGGACCTGCTGGGGTTGGACCCCAGCAGAGTATTTCTTGCATCTTTATCATCTTTTTTGGATTTGTATTTTTATGTATTTATTTTCTTTTTACCTCATATGGGCCTTTTAATAAATGTTTCAACATAAGTTTGAGCAACGAACTCTCATTTCTTTGTTTTACAAAAGAATCATTCTCATTCTTGAATAATAATTTAGTGGACGTCTTTTCCTGAGCGGTTTAAAGATATATCCCCATGGTCTTTGGAGAAGATTGAAGCTGTTGAAAATGCAACCTATTTATCTTGTTTTTTTGGGGGGGAATATATCTTTCCCATTTTAAGATATTTTAAACATTTTTGGACACTGCTTATTTTTTGACAATATACTCAGTTTTAGATTTAGGGATTTAATCCTAAAATTTTCAGTCATTATATTATCAAATGGTGCTTTTATTTTTAATAATAGTGATCTTATTGTAATAACCTGAGTATTAATAACAGGAAAGGAGGAAAGGGAAGGACAGATAACATAGGCATGCCATTGGTGTAGCTTTGCCAGGAAACTGCAGTTTAACACCCTGCAGGGCTGCTCCCCGAAGATCGCTGGAGAAGGGACTAGACCAGGGGTGGGCAAACTTTTTGACTCGAGGGCCACAATGAGTTCTTAAACTGGACAATCCTGTTTATGAAGTAACAATCCTTTCTATAAAGTAACAAACCTGTCTATGATGTAACATTCCTGTCTATGATGTCACAATCTTGTCTAATAAGTATCAATCCTGTCTATGAAGTCACAATCATGTTTATGAAGGAACAACCTGTCTACGAAATAACAGTCCCCTCAATGTAACAATCCTGTCTATGAAACAACAACCATGTCAATGATGTAACAATCCTGTCTGTGAAATAAAAATCCCCCCAATGTAACAATCCTGTCTATGAAGTAACAAAACTCTCTATGAAAATACAATCCCCCCTAATGTACAAATCCTGCCTATGAAGTACAATCCTGTCTATGAAGTACCAAAAATGTCTAATAAGTAACAATACTGTCTATGATGTAACAATCCTGCCTATGATGTCACAATCC
The DNA here is from genome assembly GCF_000327345.1 of Myotis davidii. NCBI lineage: Eukaryota > Metazoa > Chordata > Mammalia > Chiroptera > Vespertilionidae > Myotis > Myotis davidii. The sequence continues at coordinate 1,136,361 of NW_006300367.1, forward strand.
TTTCTATGAAGTCACAATCCAGTCTATGAAGTAATAATCCTTTGTATGAAGAACAATGCAGTCTATGAAGTAAGAATCCTGTCTATGTAGTTGCAATCGATTCTATGAAGAAAAAATAATGTCTATGAAGTCACAATCCTGTTTGTAAAGTAACAAACCTGTCTATGAAGTAACAAATCTGTCTATGAAGTAACAATCCTATGAAATAACCATCCCCTCGATGTAACAATCCTGTCTATGAAGTAACAAGCCTGTCTATGAAAAAACAATCCCCCTGATGTAACAATCCTGACTATGATTAACAATCTTGTCTATGATGTAACAATCCTGTCTATGATGTCACAATCCTTTATATGAAGTCACAGTCCAGTCTATGAAGTAACAATCCTTTCTATGAAGTCAACATTCATTCTATGAAATAACAATCCTGTCTATGAAGTCACAATCCTATCTATGAAGTAACAATCCCGTCTATGAAGTAACAAACCTGTCTATGACGTAACAAACCTATCTATGAAGTAACAATCCTGTCTAGGAAATAACCATCCCCATGATATAACATTCCTGTCTATGAAGTAACAAGTCCAGAAAGGTGGCTGTAGCAATGCCAAACTTCCTCTCCCTAGCGACTAGCCTCCTTGGAGTTTCTTCAGCCCAGGAACACAACTTGCTTTATAGTCAGGTGGAAACATTTTATACTTTAACCAAATGTCTGGGAAGCATTTTCACGTGCCTCATCTCATTTGATACTCACAGAAGTCCTGGAGTAGGTAGATAGGAGACTCGGTGGAATCCTATTTTCTTTTCATTAGCCAGAAAATGG
>NW_006300367.1:1137310-1149375 GCF_000327345.1 Myotis davidii
CTGGGCAACTAGTATACATATAATTGTTTTTTAAAAATATGCCTATTGTATTATTTTGCTGTGTTTACTCATTGTAAACATATCAGTTTACTGATTAATTCAACATACTGTATTGTCTTCTGTTTTTGACATAGTAAATCACTGACACTTCTGAGAAAATCATATTCTTCAGGTATGAAAATGTCTTTTGTAACATTTTTAAACTTTTGTTTCGTCAAATTAATCATTGCATATCTGTTCTGAGTGATTTTTATGTTAATATTTCACTTTAACAAATAAATACTGTAATATACAATTAAGATGAATTTAACTTCAAGTTTTTGTATTGTTTCCATGACCATGAAAAAGAGTGTTATCTCCCATTTAAATACAAGGTGAATGCCATACTTCTCATGATCTCTATATCAATTCTAGAAGATATTACATATAGTCCATTCATATTAGAATATTTGATAAAAGTAATAAAGTATTATTAGGAGATTTAGACAAGCTGTAGAAAATCAAACACAATAATACTTAAAAACTATGGAACACTGCAAAACCAGTTGAAAGAGAGAAATTCATAGCATTATAGGTCTACCTGAAGAAATAAGAAGATTTTCAAGTAAACAGTCTAATTTTATACTTAGAGGAACTTGAAAAAGAACAATAAACAAAGCCCAAAAATGAGCAGAAGAAATAAATAATAAAGTTCAGGGCAGAAGTAGACAAAACAAAAACTTAAAAAAAAAAAAAACAATACAAAAGATCAATGAAATCAAGAACTGGATAATTAAAAATATAAGATTGACAAACCTTTAATCAGAATCAACACAAAAAGAGAAAAGACCCAAATAAGTAAAATCAGAAATGAAAGAGAAGTAAAGTAACAATTGATTCCACAGGAATACAAGAGATTGTAAGAGAAAATTATGGAAAACTATATGCCAAAAAATTGGAAATCTGGAAGAAATGGCTAAATTCCTAGAAACATACAATATCCCAAAACTGAATCAATAAGAAACAGAAAATTTTGCCCTGGCCAGTTTTGCTCAATGGTTATAGCATTGGCCTATAGACTGAATGGTCACAAGTTTAATTCCTGTTCAAGGGCCCAGGTTGGGTCACATGCGGGAATGCAACCAACTAATGTGTCTCTCTTACATTGATATTTCTATCTCTTTTCCCCTCCCACTCTCTCTCTCTCAAAAAAAAAAAAAAATCAATGTAAAAAACAGCCTCCAGTGAGGATCAACAAAAAAAGAAGAAACAGAAAATATAAACAGACCAATTACAACCACCAAAATCAAGCAGCAATAAAAAAAAACAAAAACTTACAACACACAAAAGTCCTGGACAAGATGGCTCTACAGGTGAATTTTACTGAACATTGAAGAATAACTAACACCCATTCTTCTCAAATTATTCCAAAAATTCAAGAGGAAGGAAAATGCCTAAGCTTATTTTACAAGGCTAGCATTATCTTAATTCCAAAAACAGATAAAAACATTACAAAGAAAGAAATTTATAGTCCAATACCCCTGAAGAACTTAGATGTTAAAAATCTTCAACAATATATTAGGATATTTTGATAAAAACTCTCAGAAAAGTGGGAATAGAGGGAACACACCTCAACATAATAAAGGACATGTATGACAAACTCACAGCTAACATCATACTCAATGAGCAAAAACTACAAGCATTTTCTTTAAATTCGGGAACAAGCCAGCGATGTCCATTTTCACCACTCTTATTCAACATACGTAGTATCAGAAGTCCTAGCCACAGCGATCAGAAAAGAAGAAAAAATAAATGATACCCAAAATGTAAAGGAAGACATAAAACTGTCCTCATTTGCAGATGATATGATACTATACAGAGAGAACCTTAAGATTCCACCAAAAAACTGCCAGAACTAATAAATGAATTCAGTAATGTATCAGTATATAAAATAAATATTTAGAAATCAGTTGCATTCTTTATATACCAGTAATGAATGATCATAAAGGAAAACTACTAGTAAGAAAACAATCCCATTTATGATTACATCAAAAATAATGAAATACCTAAGAATAAATTTAACCAAGGATGTAAAAAAAAAAAAAAAAAACCCTTCAAACAGAAAATTATAAGAAACTGAAGAAAGAAATTGAAGGAGATACAAATAAGTGGAAGTAAATACCATGTTCATGGATAGAAAGAATTAACATTATTAAAATGTTCATAAAACCCAAAGCAATGTATAGATTCAACACAATTTGATAGCATTGGCATATTTCAGAGAACTAGAACAAATATTCCAAAAATTTATATGGAACCACAAGACTCCAAATAGCTGCAGCAATCTTGAGAAATAAAAACAAATTTGGAGGAATCAAACTACCTGATATCAAACTATACTACAAAACCATGATAATCTAAACAGCATGATACTGGTATAAAAATAGGCATAGGTCAATGGAACAGAATAAAGAGCCCAGAAATAAACCCATACCTTTACGATTAATTAATATTTGAAAAAGGAGGCAAGATCATATAAGAGGTAAAATAGTCTATTCAATAAATGGTGTTGGGAAAGTTAGACAAGTACTTGATAAAAATGAAACTAGACTATTTTCATAAACCATATACAAAAATAAACTCAAAATGAATTAGAGTTAAATGTTAGACTCAAAACATAAAAATCCTAAAAGAAAATACAGGTAGTAAAAGCTTGGATATTTCTTAAAGCAATATTTTTTTTTTCTGATATGTCTCATTAGGCAAGGGAAACAAAAGAAAAAATAAATAGCCCTGGCCAGTTTGGCTCTTTTTTAAAAAAAGAAAAAATAAACAAATGAGACTACAACAAACTAAAAAGTTTTTGAACAGTAAAGGAAACCATCAATAAAATGAAGAGACAACCCACTTTGTCAATGGTACATCTTGATTAGGATTAATATCTAATATCCAAAAATTATAAAGAACTCATACAATTCAAAACCAAAAATCCAAATAATCAAATAAAAAAATGGGCATAGGACCAATATAGATACTTCTCCAGAGAACACATGCAGATGGCCAATAGACATGTGGAAAGAGGCTCAAAGTCACTAATCATCTGATAAGTGAAAATTAAAACCTCAATGAGATATCACCTCACACCTGTCAGAATGGTTATCATCAAGCAAGTGTTGGTGAAGATTCAGAGAAAAGGGAACCCGCAAGTAATGTTGTTGAGAATGCAGATTCATTAGATTCTTAATGCAGGTCCAGCTACTGTGGAAAAAAGTGTGGAGTTACCTCAGAAAATTAAAAATGGAACTACCTTATGACTCAATGATTCCACTTCTGGGATAAATCCAAAGAAACGTGAAATCATAATTTGAAAGAATATAGGCAATTCTGTGTTCATCACAGTGTTATTTATAGCTAGAGGCCCGGTGCACAAAAATTTGTGCACTCTGGGGGGGGGCGGGTGCCTTCAGCCTGGCCTGTGCCCTCTTGCAGTCTTCATATTCCCCTTTTATTAAATAGGATAGAGGTCTGATGCATGGGTTGGGGGTGGCTGGTTTGTCCTGAAGGGTGTTCCAGGTCCCACTGGGGTGCCTGACCAGCCTGGGTGAAGGGCTGAGGGCCATTTTTCAGACTGGCCAGATCCCCTTCAGGGTGGGGGTCCCCGCTGTGGTGCCTTGCCAGCCTGGGTGAGGGGCTGATGGCTGTTTGCAGGCTTGCCACAGCCCCTTCAGGGTAGGGGTCCCCGCTGGGGTGACTGGCCAGTCTGGGTGAGGGGCTGATGGCTGTTTGGAGGCTGGCCATGGTCCCCAGCCACCAAAGCTCCCAGTGGAGCCTGGCTGAAAGCAGGTATCTGGGATTTATTTATCTTCTATAATTGAAACTTTGTTGCCTTGAGCAGAGGCCACAGCCAGCCAGGGCAGGCAGGAAGCTTGGCTTCCTCCATTACCGGGGCAACCAAGCCTCCTGCTTGCTTCAGCTCCGTGGCGGCCGGCCTCCATCTTGGTTGCATTAATTTGCATTTATTTGCTTTGATTGGTTGGTGTGCATGGCTTGGGGCATAGTGGAGATGCGGTCAATTTGTATGATTCTCTTTTATTAGATTAGATATCCAAGATTTGGAAGCTGCTCAACTTTCCATCAGTAGATGGGTGGATAACAAAGCAGTTGTACATTTGCTCAATGGAATATTACTCAGCTGTGAAAAAGGAGCAAATCTTATCCTTTGTGACTTGCATGACTGGACCTATGGAGTATTATGCTAAGTGGAATAAGATTACAATTTGGAAAAGGCAAAACTATGAAGATAGTAAAAAGATTAGCAGTTGCCAGGTATTTTGAGGGAAGAGGGAAAAGATGAATAGATGGAACATGGGATTTTTTGGCCAGTAAAACTCTCCTATCTAATAAAAGATTAATATGTAAATCAACCACCACTCAGTGACAAAGTTGGCAGCACCCATAGTGGCCAGGGCAGGATGCTGGCAGCATTGCCCCGGCAATGGGAGCCCAGCATCTGGCCCACCTGCATGAAGGGAGGGAAGGGGAGGTGCCTCAGGCCAGAATCAGCCTCAAGGAAGGCCCAGCATCTGCGCCCCAGCCGGGCAGAGGGCCGGGAGGGCAAGGGCCTTGGGTTGGAGTCCGTGGCAAGGGATGCTGGGCTCATAGTGACATGAGCCTAGCATCCGTGCTGAAGGAAGGAAGGGGAGGGGCCTCAGGCCAGATTCCACGGAGAGGAATGCTGGGCTCACGGCAACACGAGCCCAGGGTCTGCATCCCGGCCGGGTGGAGGACAGGGTGGGCAGGGGCCTTTGGCCAGAGTCCACAGTGAGGGGTGCTGGGCTCGCTGCTAAGCCAGCCCAGTGTCCATGCCAAAGGCGGGGAGGGGAGGGGCCTGGGGCCTGAGTCCCTGGTGAGGAACACTGGGCTTGTGGTGGCGTATTCAGCTTTAGAAGTTATTTACTATCCATCAGTAAGTAAATAACTTCTAAAACTGAACATGTGTGCTCAGACAGTTCAAGAAAGGGGAAGGCAGGGGCCTTGGGCCGGAGTCTGTGCCCTGGCCTGGCAGAGGGAGGGGAGGGGAGGGGCCTTGGATTACAGTCTGCACCCTGGATGCACAGAGTAAGGGGAGGGCAGGGTCCCTGGGCCAGAGTCCACAGCGAGGGATGCTTGGCTCGTGGAGTTCGTCTCCATGGATACCCAGCATCCACACCCTGGCCAGGCAGAGGGAGGGGAGGAGCATCGGGCTAGAGTCTATGCAGCGAGGAACGCTGGGCTCATGGGGACACGAGTCCAGTGTCTGTGCCCCAGCCAGGTGGAGGAAAGGGAGGGCAGGGGCCTTGGACTGGAGTCCATGGTGAGGGATGCTGGGCTCCCTGCAACGCCAGCCCAGCATTCACGAGGGGCCAAAGGAGGGGAGTGGAAGGGCCTGGGGTTGGAATCCCCGGCGAGAAACACTGGGTTCCTGGTGAGCAACGCTGGGCTCGCGGCACCGTGTTCAGCTTTAGAAGTTATTCACTAACCATCAGTAAGTAAATCACTTCTAAAGCTGAACAGGTGTGCTTGGCCAGGTAAAGAGAGGGGAGGGCAGGGGCCTCGGGCCAGAGTCCGAGGTGAGGGATGTTGGCATCGTTCCAGGCCAGGCTGAGGGACGCGCCCCCCACCCATGCACGGATTTCATGCATCAGGCCTCTAGTTCTGTATAATACAATTGTAACAAAGGTACCACTCTAATGTAAGATTGTAATAAAGAAATTGGGAGAAAGTGAGAAATGGAAACTGTCTGTACCTTCTGCACAATTTTTCTGTAAACCTAAAAACTACTCTAAATAATAGAGTTTATTTTTATAAAAGTGATAGAACTATAGAAATAGAATATAATACCTCAGGGATGGTAAAAGAAATGCTCAGTGACTGACACTATGCTTGAAGCAGAGAGAAGACAGAGTCATGGGTTAGAAACATGAGCTGGTAACACTGTATTGGGTGCCCCCCGACCTTAGTTCAGGGAAGCATCTGCATGTGGCAAAGCTGTAAACAAGAAGCCAAGGGAGGGAATGCCCACCCCTGACCTCCATTCCTTCCTTTTCTTGCTTATACTCCCACTGGTGAACCCTATCTAAATCCAGAAGGCAAACAACCAGTCGATATGGTTTCCACAGGCCAGGGTTTTGGAGAAGAATTGGGTAAAGAATGATGATGGGTAGATTTTAGGGAGAATAGGAGGGACCCACAGTAGTTTTTTGGTGTTTGTTGAGAATTATTTCTAGTAAGGGTGCATGACCCATTAATGTATAATAATTGTACAATCTTTTCTAACCATGCAATTAAACACTTCCTCTCTAATCACTATATGAATATTAATATCTAAGCCTGAGCATGTTGCTACATAATTAAAATTTTAAATATGTTCTCCTTCAATGCACATGTTCACAGAAGTATAAACAATTACATGGAATCCCTATCCTTACCTCTAATGGTTTCTGGCTTTAGAAATTTCTCTTTCGTTCCCAGTTGGTTGGCCATTAAAAAATTGTGTTTTTATCCAATAGTTTTAGGGAGGACTTCATTTTAATTCATGTGGTCTGTTCCTGGAATTTGAATCCCAGAAAAATTTGGCTCATGGACTTGTGTCCCAAATGTTCTATACATAAAAGTTGCAAATAATGAGCAGCGATGCTGTTGGTTAGTGCGAGTTCGGGTGCATGTTTTATTGGGATTATTTAGAGGAGAACTGGTATATGAGGACAGGTGATGTGCTCTGCTGCTTTCACTCATGAATTGTATGAGATTAATATCCTTAAAAGACATTTGAAATTTCTTTCCATGATGCTCCCTCTCTTTCAAACCTAGAAAGGAATGCAGACATCGATATATGCAAACACACAGATCAGGTGAGATCCATAAAATAAAGCCAGAAAGAAATACCATTGCAGAAAAATAAATGATCAGGTAGTTAGAACACTGCAGCTATCATTGGAGGAAACATTTATGTAAATTTTATGATAAAGAATACACACATTGAGCTGTAATCACTTGAATATAGATTTTTTTTTAAAATCAGCAGATAATAACAAGGATCCCAACAAAAAGAAGCAAATGATACTAACAGAATGTCAGACTAGACATAAGAACTCACTATGCAAAATACAGAAAATAAGAAAAAGGAATAACCTAGACTGGTCCAATAAATAGAGCATATTTAGTGGGTTAAAATATTAATATAAATAAAAAGTATATGGAGATGGAGGTCTTATTGAGTTATATATTAAAATGTAGCAATTCTGCAACTGGTTAACCCAACTATAGAAATTCCTAGATTCACCCAGTTCTCAGACCTTCCTTTGCAATTCTACCTCCAAGTCTGACAAATTTTGTTGCTCAACTAGACCTTGCCCTGGTTCCTCCTGATCAGCCTGCGTGGCATCCCATGTTTCTGTATGAAACAGGGAATCTCTTCTGGACTCAGTAATATTTACCACACAGTCTGTCTCACCCTTCATATTATACACACTGGGCTAGATGTTGGATACAAAACAGAAAAAAGAAATTGGAACTTAGACTCTAATGGAAAAGAGAAATAGGTACCTGATTAAGCAAATTTATGATTTCCAAAAAATTATACTTGCTCTAAAGACAAGGGATACGGCTCTAATAGAATAACGGGATTTGTTGGAGGTGAGCATGATCATTTATTTACCCTTACATTAGAGCAAGTTAGTTTTCTGGTATGAACTGAAAAACTAGAAATATGAAGAAATAAGCTAGATATTAAGTAAGTAATGAAAAGAAATAAATTATTGTATACAAATTGACAGTATGCCCCTTTGATCATATTTTGTTAACCCATGTGACCCTGGAGACCTATGTCCTTTGGTTGTGAAGTTGCATCACATGTAAACCGAGGGGATTGTGTGTTTTGTTGTTTTTCTCCTGCTGTCACTCTGAGATAATGCCAGAGAAGCAGCGTCAGTCCTGTCATGACTGATATCCCACACAACAAACCATGAGTTGTCACAGACTAAGGTGTTCAGGGGGGGCTACGGAGAATTAAAAGTGGGGTGTAAGAGAAGCAATGAGACTAGAGAATGTCTTATTTCCTAAACTCGTGCTACAGTGGAAGTTAACTAGGATCCTGTATGAGGGTCTATAGTTAGACTCATTCAGATGAGAAGTTATTTGCCAAAGAAAGACCTGTAGTTAAATGCGATGTTCACTTACAGCAGCGGTTCTCAGCCTGTGGGTCGCGACCCCTTTGGCGGTCAAATGACCCTTTCACAGGGGTCGCCTAAGACCATCCTGCATATCAGACATTTACATTACAGTTCATAACAGTAGCAACATTACAGTTATGAAGTAGCAACGAAAATAATTTTATGGTTGGGTCACAACATGAGGAACTGTATTTAAAGGGCCAGAAGGTTGAGAACCACTGACTTACAGGTTCCCTGAACTGTCAGATGAACACTACCCATGTCACAAGATGCCTGTGGGTTTTCACACAGATCCTGGAATATCAAGGAATTAGCAATTTTAGTGGAGAAAGGGTGCAAATAGAAGTACCAATTTCACTCAATAAAAATCACAGCTTTTCTAAACTGCAACCTTAACTCTGTGTTCTGTTATTAACTGATGATGGAAAAGGCCTTGGTCCCTTTTTATTGAAGAACTACAGGAAACATGGTTCTTAATTATTCAGCAACCCTAGAGGCAACCTCCAATGTTAAGATAAAAATATACTTATTTCAGTTGCAAGACAGAATCCAGAAGAATGGGGATCAAATCGTACCTTTATTTTTTTATGCAAAATAAAAAAAAATACATGGGGAATGAGCTAAAGGAAAAACTAGCATAATAGAACCTTGCTGCCGGTGACTTCCATGCCCTGACTAATCATCCTTCCACAGGTCGCACGCCATGTGCAAAGTTTTAAAAGTGGGAGGGCCACTGAGAACAGCATTCCCTCACTCAGTCTGTCTTAAGGAGACTGATGTCAAGAGAAATTAATGTAAATGGGAATTAATGTAAGAATGAATAGACCCTTCCTCCAAAATCACAAAGAGAAGAACATTCCCAGCCCTCTGCTGTCATCCATCAAAGAAGTCAGTTTATGAAATTACTCCAGGCAGAATCTACTATAGGACCTCCCAGATGAAGAGAGCCTTTGTATCACATGATTGTGTAGAATTTGACTTCTTCTGAAGCCACGATGCACAGAGACAGTCAACAGGGACGTAAAGTAAGAGAAACTGAGCTCCAGTTCCGTGTAAGGGACAGTGGTGTGGCCTTCAGCCACTGTTGTCAGAGACAAAGTGTGAGGCACAAAAGAAAGCCATGTATGTAATTGTCCATTTTCTAAACAACATAGTTTAAAAAGAAAGTGGTAATAGGTAAAATAATTTCAATCATGTAGTTTTTAACACAATTTATTTAATATACTATCATTTTAATATGTAATTAATATAAAATTATTAAGCAGGTAGCTGATATCTTTCAACTAATCCTTTGAAATTCAGTGTGTATTTAACAGTGCATCTTGGTTCAGACTAGCCACATGTAGCAGACTGCCCAGTTTGTACAAATCTCCAATTCTCTGGGTTCTTATTTCTTAGTAATGAATGACATAGAGGTAATTAATAGTGTAGAAATTTCTCAGAAACTAATGGTTGAATAATCAGAATGAGATTAAAATATAACACTGAAAATTATTGATATTTGAATGAGTATACCTGAAATTATAACATGAGAGTGAGATATGACAGATTTGAATTGGCAATTGATTTTGAAATGTATTAAGAAGAAAATGAAAAATTGGAACTCATTTGGTAGGAAATGCAAGGATTATATTGTGGAGCACAGTGGAAGGCACTGGGAACATTTAACCTGCACAGGAAAAGTAAGTAGGAAAAACAATGACTGTAAAAAGTAATTAGGAAAAACAACATCTTCAAATAATGAGTGGAAAGACTGTTGTAAAGAAAAGGTAAGCTTTTTCTGGATTAACTGAGGAGAAATACTTAAAACCCAAATATGATTATTTTTTGTACATAAATTAACAAGCATATATGAAGCAAATACTATATACATTCAATATGCTGATTGCAGGGATGCAAAGATATGGATAATACAAGAAGTAGACAGTTTTGGAAAAAAATGGGAGAAATAAAGTAGCATTGCAGAAAGTGTTGCAAAATGGACTGAAGGGTGACCAGTATGTGTGCAATTGTAGAATTTTAAGTATCTTATAAATGTACTAGAGGCCTGGTGCATGGATTTGTGCACCTGTGGGGTCCCTTGGCCTGGCCTGTGGACATCCCCCAAGGGGTCCTGGATTACGAGAGAGCACAGGCCAGGCCTAGGGATCCCATGGGTGCACAATTAGGGCCGAGGAGGGATGCAAGAGGTTGGCCAGCCTGGGAGTGACTACAGGAGGGGTCCAGGGCATGTCCAGCCCTCTTGCATAGTCCTCATCAGCCAGGCCGCAGCAACAAGCTAACCTACCGGTATGAGTGTCTGCCCCCTGGTAGTCAGTGCGCATCATGGAGACTGCTTGAACAGTTGTACAAATGGCCGGACACCTAGCATATTAGCCTTTTATTATATCGGTTTATACAAGAGTGCCCCTATTAGCAATGATGTACTGGGCTGTTTCAAACCAAGCATATTACCAAGAAACACAGAAATATGCCCTAACCAGTTTGGCTCAGTGGACAAGACAGAGCATCGGCCTGCAGACTCAAGGGTCCAAGGTTTGATTCCGGTCAAGGGCATGTACCTTCGTTGCGGGCACATACCCAGTGGGGAGTGTGCAGGAGGCAGCTGATCAATGTTTCTCTCTCATCGATGTTTCTAACTCTCTATCCCTCTCCCTTCCTTTCTGTAAAAAAATCAATAAAAAATATTTTTAAAAAAAGAAACACAGAAATATAGGCCTTTTAAAACAAAACTTATGATTAAAGCCACCAGAGAAATTCTAAGACAAGAAGACTTTGAGGATCTGAGTTTGGATTAAATGAAGGTTGTTTGGAGTGGAAAACAAGACACCTGCTAATTTTCCCTTCGAGGTAACTTAAATCAGTGGCTGAGCGACTAGAAGCAAACAGCATTTTAGACATTCAAATCATTAGTTGGGACATAAAGATATTCTAAATGTGTATAGATCTAAAAACAGAAAAGCAATAAAGGATTCAAAGATAATTTTTCTTTATTTTCACTGGTGATGATCTTTAATTTTCTCTCTTAATGGAATTATTTTTTTTACAGTTTTCTTGAGATATAATTGACATACAGTACTGTATAAGTGAAGTGTACACCATAATGATTTGATATATGTATATAATATAAAATGATTGCCACAACTTAGCTATCACTATTCACCTGGGAGTGATATTTTTTTCTCTTAATTGAAAAATCTACTCTCTTACCAAATATTATTTTCAAATATACAATATATGATTGTTATAACCATATATATACATTCCCAGAACTTGAAGTCTATACATTTTTATAACCACCAAGTCGCTGCTCCCCACAACTCTTGCCTCTGCAACCACAATCTGCTTTGTTTCTGAGTTCAGCGATTTTAGAATCTACGTGTAGTGAAATCATATAGCATTTGGCTTTCTCTGTCTGAAACATTTCATTTAATAGGGCCCATTTATGTTGTCACAATGGCATGATTTCCAAATTTTTAAACTGCAATATAGATTATATATATATATATATATACACACACACACATATATATATATATATATATGCATATATTCCATTTGCTTTATCCATTCATCTTTTGAAAGTCACTTAGGCTGTTTCCATGTCTTAGATAATGTAAATAATGCTGCAATAAACAGGGGAAAGCAGGCGTACCCCCTACACGGTCATTTTATTTACTTCAGTATGTATCCAGAAGTGGAATTGCTGGATCATATGGTCATGTGTTTTAATTTTAAGGAACCTCCATACTGTTTTCCACAGTGGCTGCACCAATTTACATTCCCACCAGCAGTGCACAGGGTTCCCTTTTCTCTACATCCTTTCCAAACTTATTTCATTTTTTCTTTATTTTATAAAAAACTATATATATATAT
>NW_006300367.1:1149441-1152773 GCF_000327345.1 Myotis davidii
CTGAACGACACCGGCCAGACATAAAAACACAACTTTTTACAGATGTAAAAGCATAGAACCACAGAATGCCAGGAAGAAAAATGTGTTCTGAAATAATAAAATATAATTTTAATAGTTGTAAATGATATATTATTTTGGTTTTGATTTGCATTTCTCTGGTTACTAATGATGTGATGCACCGTTACATGTACTACTTGACCATGTGTATATCTTCTGTAGAAAAATGACTGTTTTGATTCTCTGCCCATTTATTAATCAGATTTATTTTTTGCTATGGAGCTGGATGAATTATTTATATGTTTCTCCCTTTAACTCCTTATTAGAGATATGATTTTCAAACTCTTCTCTTTTGTATGACCTCCTTTGCATTACAAAAGGCTTTTATTTGGTGTAGTCCCATTTGTTTACTTCTGCTTTTGTTGCCTTTGGTTTTAGTGTAAATCCAAAAATCATTTCCAAGACCAATGTCAAGGAGCTTACCACCTGTGTTTTCTTCTATGAGTTTTAGTGTTTCCAATCTTAGGTTCAAGTCTTCAGTCCACTGGGAGTTGATTTTTGTGTATGGTGTAAGATAGGGGTTCCTTGCCATTATTTTGCATGAGGCTACCTGGTTTCCCAACACCCTTATTGAAGAAACTTTCTTTCCCCCTTGTATGTTCTTGGCTCCTTTGACATACATTAGTTGAGCCTGCATGCATGAGATTTGAATGAGGAAGTATTCCAACTTTGTTCTACCTCAAGATTGCTTTGGCTGTTTAGGTTCTTCTGTGGTTACACACACATTCTACAATTATTTCTGTAAAAAATGCTATGGGAATTTTGACAGGGATTTTAATGAATTTGTAGATTCCTTAACATATTATTTCAATCTATGAGCACAAAATATATTTTCATTAATTCATGTTCTTCACTTTCTTTCATCAATGTATTATAGTTTTCATGATACAGATCTTTTACCTTCTTGCTTAAATCTCTTTTTAAACATTTTATTATTTTGATGCATCTCTAAATGAAAGTTTTCTTAATTTCTCTTTCTGAGAGTTTGTTATAAGTGTAAAAACACACCTAATTTTTATATAGAGATTTTTGCATCCAAAAACTTTCCTGAATACATTACTTAGTTCTAACAGGTTTTTGGTTGACTCTTGAGGGCTTTCAATATGTAATATATCATCATCAAGTAGAGAAAATTTTACTTCTTCCTTTCCAATTTGAATGCCTTTTATTCTTTCTCTTGCTAAATTGCTGTGGCTGGAGTTCCAGTATTATGTGGAATAAAATGGGTAAGAGTGGACATTCTTCTACAATTCCTGATCTCAAAGGAAAAGCTCTCAGCTTTTTACTATTGTGTCTAAAATTAGCTGTGGATTTGTCATATATGGTCTTTACTATGTTGAATCCATTCCCTCTTATAAACACTTTGTTGAGTATTCATCATGAATGTATGTTGAACTTGTCAAATTATTTTTCTGCACTTATTGAGATAATGATATAATTTGTATTCTTTATTTTATAATGTAGTTTAACATTGATTGATTTTGAAAGGACAGAACAGGACTGATAGCTGTGTCCCTAACCCCTCTTCCAAGAAAAAGCCGCAGAATGTATCAGTTACTCAGCCTGCCCTTATCTCGGCCAATGGGAAAGCGGGGGAAACTAGCCCAAGGCCCAAAGTATGCTAGCCACCCCCCTGTCTTTGTGTAACCAGACCCTAGTTGCACCCTGCCCTTGTGTCACTAGCCCCCGGCCCTCACTCAACCAACCGGAATCAGCCAAATCAGTGGTTAGAGTGTGCCCTCACTCACCCCCCCCCCCCCAAACCCTATAAATCCTTTGTTCTCTTGGGACTCCAGGCTCTCTTGCATCCAGTAATGGAGGCAGAGGGAACAAGCTCAGCTTGAATAAAAGACTCTATGCTTTTGCATCAGACTCGGCGCTCACTGGTGGATCTTGAAATCTGGGCATAACAATTTGATATCCTAGCATTGATATCAGAGAAATTAGGGGGTCCAATTTCCCTGGTACTAGTGGGTATGAGCTGGCTCTTGTGACATATTCAGAAAAAGAGCTTTCTAAGATTCTCAGGGGATAATTCATTGGTGCGGAGTTATATTCCTCGGGTTCCAAATCCCATGCCCCTTAACCCAGTCCTGAAAAAGGTCCACCCGGGGTCCAGCAGAGCCGACCGATGGTCAGTGGTTCCACTCCATGGGGGAAGTGGGTCCGCACAGCCTCAGGCTAGATCGAGTCCATTCGCCCATTATGTGGAGCCCACATGGGCATGGGCCACCACATGGGTGTATGCAGGGAAATGTGCCCCCTGCAACAGGGGTCAGGCACAAACAGCAGGTGAGCAAGCCAAGAGAGGCAAGAGAGAGAACTCCTTTTGTCTAGGTGGGCTTTAAATATTTAGGTTTCCTGTCCTTGCAGTGGCCACACCTATTCTGGAACTGACTCACTTCCAGGTGTAACTGACAGGTAAGCATCTTTCCATGTCACTCAGCCCTTACTGGACATGTGTCCAAACTGCCCCTGTCCAGTCCCTCCCCCTATGGATCAGCAGGGAAGAGACTTGGAGAGTGTTAAGTTGGGAAAGTTGTATAAATGGCATGCCTATATTATCTAGTCTTCCCTTCACTCCTTTCCTGTTAAATAATAACCAGATTATTACAACAGTATCAACACCATTGTGTAAGTCCCACTTGACCATGGTGTATGAGTCTTTTCATATATTGCTAAATTTTATTTGGTAATATTTATTTTTTTATTGCTTAAAGTATTACAAAGAGTATTACATATATCTCCCCTTTTTCCCCCCACCCTTGACAATCCCCTGGCCTCCCCTACCCCCCAGTGTCTTATGTTCATTGGTTATGCTTATATGCATGCATACAAGTACTTCAGTTTATCTCTTACCCACCCCCCTTCTGCTCTCCCACTCTCCCCGGCCTTCCTGCTGTAGTTTAACAGTATGTTCAAGGCAGCTCTGGCTCTGTATCTACTTTTGTTCATAAGTTTATAATGGTCTTTATTATCCAGAAATGAGTGAGATCATGTGATGTTTTTCCTTTATTGACTGGCTTATTTCACTTAGCATAATGCTCTCCAGTTCCATCCATGCCATAGCAAATGGTAAGAGTTCCTTCTTTTTTACAGCAGCATAGCATTCCATCGTGTAGATGTACCACAGTTTTCTAATCCATTCATCTACTGATGGGCACTTAGGCTGTTTCCAGATCTTGGACCAACTTCTAAGTTAACACTGCAAAAGTATGGGGGGATTTATTAGAAAATGACTTTTTCTTTCTCTCCCATTTCAAAGGATAAAAGTC
>NW_006300367.1:1157186-1175295 GCF_000327345.1 Myotis davidii
CTTATTTTCTAACTCACTAATTTGGTCCTCTGCTTCTTCTAGTCTACTGTTGAAACCTTCCATGGTGTTTTTGATTGTAGCTATATCGCTTTTCATTTCTTCCTGATTCTTGCATAAGTTGTTGATTTTCTCATCCATCCGGTGAATGAATTATACAACCATTATTCTGAATTCTTTTTCTCTCATGTTGCATGCTTCAACTTCATTAATTTCCTTTCTTGGCGACTCCTCATTGTCTTTCCTCTGGGTGTTGTGTCGTCTCTTCATTCTGATTATCTCCCGATGGTTCAAACGTCGAATTGCTTGAGCCTGGGCCATGTGTAGTAAGAGCCTCACACCACCCTAGTGTCACTGAAGAGCTCTGACACTAAGATGTGTGGTTGTTTTGGGTTGGTGGGAACCAGGCTCGCTCAGAGTCAGTGTTGTCAGCGCTCAATGTGGCCTCGTAAGCGCCTTTAGAATCAGGGACCCTGCCTGCACCATGTTGGAACAGAAACCTCCCTGAAGCGTGTTGCAAACCAGAGCCCCCTAGCGTGCACCAGGAGTCAGAGTTCCCCAAGAATCCAGTATCAGAGTCTCTGTTGCTTCCCGCGACCTTGCCTTGAGAATCAGGGTCCCTGTGTGCCCTTGCACCAGGAATTGGAGTCACTGGCTCTTAATATGAATGCACAGGGAATCAGGATCTCAGGCGCAGGTGATAAAAAACACAGTCAAGTCACTGGTGCTTGGTGCTGCCTCCTGCCCAGAGAATCGGGGTCCCTGGGCCTGTGATACGCGGGACAAATTTCCGGTGTTCGTGTGATTGCTCCCAGCCCAGGGTTCAGAAGCCGGCAGTGCACGTAGGATCAGTTCCTGAGGTTCACGCGTTTGCTCTCAGCCCAGGGCTCCTGGAGCAGGCAATTCGAGCAGGACCAGATCCCGGTGTTCGTGTGATTGCTCCCAGCCCAGGGCTCCTGAGCCCGGCCCTACGCTGATCAGTTCCAAGGTGCTCGCGCACTTCCAGGCTAAAGTTCCTGGAGCTCTGAGGCCCCAGGAAGGGGTGGGCCTTTCAGTTAGTTACTCTGGCGCTGCCCGCAAGCCTGCGGGAAGGGGGGATGGGCTCTGTTACTCACGGATCTGCGGAGGGGATTTCTGAACTTTTGGTGTCCGCAGGTCTGTAGCTGTGGTCACAGGTCTCTGTCCCCAGTGGCTGCAGGGTCCTGGTATGCGTCTGAGATCAGACTGGGTGGTGCTGAGGCCAGGATCCTAGTCTCAAGCCGCTCTGCTTCCCAAGATGGCGTGGTCGCCGTGCCTGTGCTGGCCGCTCAGGAGTGTCCGCGCAGGGAGCGGGACTCCGCCGCCTAAGACTGCCCTGTTAGCAGCCCCTTAGAAGACCTGCAGAATCTAACTGTCCCTAGCTCATACACACACACCACACACGTCCACACACTCCTCTATCACTTCCTTGTGCTCTCACACTCCCTCCCTCCCTACCTTCCTGCTGGTCGCCATTTTCTCCTGAATCTCTATTTGCTAATATTTCATTGAGGATTTTTGCATTCATCTTCATCAGGGATATTGGCTTTTAATTTTATTTGTTATGGTGCCTTTGTCTGACTTTGGTGTCAGGGAAATGTGCTGGCCTTGTGAAAGGAATTTGGAATTGTTCCCTCTTCTTTTTTTTAATTTCCTTTGAAGAATTGAGTATTACTATTAAATAATACTTAAGTATTTGGTATAATTTACCAGTGAAACCATATGGCCCAACACTTTTCTTTTGTTGTTTTTTGTTAGGAGGTTGTTGATTACTGATTCAAACTCCTTAATATTTTTCAATTTGTTTTAAAATTAACCTTTCATATTTTATTTTCCTCATTATTTAGTCTTGGTAAGTGTATATTTCTACAAAGTTATTCATTTTTTTAGATTACTGTATAATTATTCATTGTTGTCTCATAATTTTTTTGTATTTTTGCTGTATCAGTTGTAATGCCTTCTCCTCCATTTCTAATTTTACTTCAGCCCACTTCTTTTTTTATTTGTATTGCTGGCTAAAGGTTTGTGCTATTCACTTATCTTTTCAAAACACCTAGCTCTTTGACCTTTGCTGTTGTCTTTTAGTCTATTTTTTGTCATTGGCGAGAATTCCTCTTATTCCCTATGTGCAGGTCACAGAAGCTGCCAAAGAACAAGGAGCAGGACGCTGGAAGGACCTACCTGCTGTGCAGAGCGGAAGGGCACAGCTCGTGTAGAGACACTGGGCGGGTGGACCAGGTGCTCCTCTGCTGCAAATGTTCATGCCACTCAGGCACCAGGGGAGTGTGAGCCGCGGCAGAGGTGGGCTGGTGGGCCACGACTTTAACTGCTCTTTGATAAGATGGGACGTTTTGCCATGATATGCTGGGGCCATTAGGTTTCTGTTCCCTTCCTGTACGTTAGAACCAAAATCCTAGGGGTACTCTCTCCTTTTGTTTCTCTGCCGCTGTGCCCAAACCATCCCATCTGGAGTCACAAACACAGCTGCTCAAATGGTACCCACGCATGCCAGATGCCCAGCACCTCATTGGCTTCACTAGTGTTTGTGACTTTTCAAAGGACACGTGTTGCTCTGATCACCAGTCCCACATTTGTCCTTTCCTGACCAAGTAGCAGAAGGGACAAAGACACTGCACAGGAGGGGAATGAAAGTCATCCAAAACCCCCATAGGCCACACAAACTCTGGGATCCTATCACTCACAGCTCCTGTGACAATGCACATCTTACCCGACCAAAGCTTACCCAAAAGCTTTACAGCAGCATCTAGGATCTACATTTTTCTATGAGTTCTTTGCACATCCTCTCCATTATAGATGGTCTAGCAAAGAGTGTTCTGCAAAAGAGTAAGATTTTAATGTTAAATTTATGTCATGGATGTAATGGGCACAGTTTGCTGATGTGTGGTAGGACAACAGGGGAAGATCCCAGGCTGCCATCCCATGAGATACTGTGTGGCTGTGCAGGTGGCCATGGGGAAGCCTTTTGAAAGTTTTATTGTTGCCCCTCCCACATGAGGGCGAATTGATCTTAGTTATCAGAAACCCCTACTTAGTCTTCTCATGAACCCCCTTGAGGATGAAGCCTTTTGCAGAAACACTTTTGCAGAAGTGTCAGAGTGAAACAATAACTTTGTAAATGACAAAAGATTGAAAATGGCCATGGTTCAAGATTTATTGAAAGTTTGTTTCAATGCAGTTGTGAAGGAAATGTGGTTATTTCTTTCACATACGTTTTAGAATTATGACTGATGACGTTATACCAGGATGAATCAGATTTTAAGGAATTTCATACTAATGTGTTCTAAAGAAATTTTAGCATTGCTGCTTATCTACAATTAAACCTATTAAATATATATATATAATCTGTTATGAGGAGAAAGAACATGCCTTTTGAGATGCTCCATGGGCCCCCTCCAGAAAATCCCAGTGTTAGGTAAAGGCCAACTGAACTTCACTTAGAATTTGTTTTAGAGATGTTTATCAAAATGGTTTTAAAACACCTGATTTAATAGGATCTTAGATCACTATGGAGCATATTGAGTTATCCGTTTAGCAAAAGTGACAAAGATTTAAAGGAAAATACATAAATTATATAGTTGTAAAAAAATAGTTTTTTTGTTTTTTTCTTTTAATAGAGTAGACTCGATTTTGCCAGATAATCAAATACTTGAGAAGAAAACGTGAAGCACAGAAACTTATTTTGGTAGAACACAGGATCTTTATTTTTTAAGCAACTTACTTAAAAGGTAAAGCAAAACCTTTCACAATCCCATCAACAACAGACCAATAATCTAAGAAAACTTTGTCCTCTTAGTATATTAAAAATAATTATGTTTCAGTTTCACATAAGTACCCTATTTATAGTAAAGTTTACTTTTATTTGGGCCACTTAAATAAAGAGAAAGTTATTTTAAAAATTAATTTTGGTAATACTTTTTAGAGGTAGAAAATAATCACATATACAAAACATATATCTACAGACATACAGAAACACAGGGACAGACACAAATAGAGACCCACAGCTTCCACTCCACTACAAGTGGCCTTATAAAAGCTGAAAACTAGATTCTGGGCTAGGAAACTTCTGTAACAGTCTATATTTTAAAAGTTCCTTCCCTTTTAGTCTTCAGTCTCACACAATCCTAGGCCTTGTTTTAGTTATCTCCTGGGGTGTTTATATCTGAAGATATGATAAGATTTACAACTGAAAGGACAAATAAAAAGTGCAATATTTCTCCTGGGAGCCTCAGGTATATTTTTCTATTATCAGAAGTTTACAACTGAAAGTTTCCTTTTATGTTAGGGGTTGGCTTGCATAGGGGACGCCATCTCTTTTACTGTCAAGCACATTTCCAGCGGTTCTACTTTCAGTGCCCTAATCAGGCTCTGTCATAAGCACTCAGACTTTAATTCACAGCAACTTGGACCCTCCTAGTTTTGCAAAATGGCCCACTAAAGTTCTCAACTTACTCAACGTATTATCCTGCTCTCTTACTCTGTCTGCCAGTCTGGAAGCTAGCAGAGCAGTGAGCAACCACATAGCTTTCCCTAACTTCAGTTTTTCTTCCAACTTTCTAACTGGAGCTTTAGCCTCCAACTGGGCCTCAGTAGGAGACCCATCACAGCCGCCCTTGTTTCCATTTTGGCCACAGTGCACTATGCGTTGATTCACTGAGGCAGATGGTGTTTTCCAGAGTATCCCCATCTTTACGTGGTGGTTCACAAGCCTCTAACATAGAGGAAATGGCCGACTTGGGATTTCCCCTGAAGATGCCTCTTTCCAAGGCTCATTTCTTGGTCTCCTCGCTGGCTCATTAGTTGTGGATTTACAACCTGGACTCTGTACACGGAGGGCAAGTAAAGAGTGAAAAAAGAGGCAGAGCACTAAGATTGGTAGGTGACAGTTTTAACAAACAAGGAAACTAGTTATAAACTTGTCTTGGGTGGCCTCAGGATGAGTGTATCTCCGCATGCACCCACCAGAATCTTAAACTTTACATTGAGGCCATAACTGAGTTTATCACATGTACCGTTCAGGTGATCAGACATCTTTCCCCCTCAAGGCTATGTCCTTGAAACAGCTCCCACTGTGGCTCCATGCACAAGGGTGGGGTAAAAAGTCTCTTATTGCCAGGGTCCAGCTCGAAGGACATTAGTGGTAACGTACTCTTGAACAACTTCCCCAAAATTTGGCAATGAAGCAGGATAAAAAATTAACATCCAGAAATCAATGGCATTTTTATACACCAATAATGAATTCTCAGAAAGAGAAACTAAAAAAAACAACAAGCCAATTAAACATTGCAACAAAAACATTAAGATACCTAGGAATAAACTTTACATAGAAAGTAAAAAACAAAACAAAACTGTACTCAAAAAAAATAAGAGAAAATAAAATAATAAATAGAGAAAAATACAAACAAGTGGACACATATACCATGTTCATGGATTGGTAGAACTAACATCAGTAAAATGTTCATACTACCCAAAGCAATCCATAGATTTAGTGCAGTCCCTATTAAAATACCAAGGGAATATTTCACAGACCTAGAACAAATATTCCAATAATTCATATGGAACCAGAAAAGGCCCCAAATAGCTACAGCAATCTTGAGAAAAAAAGAACAAAGTAGGAGGGATCACAATACTGGATATCAAATTACACTACTAAACCATTATAACCAACCATCCTGGTACTGGCACAAGAACAGGCATATACATCAATGGAATGTGACAGAGAACCCATATATCCAACCAAGCTTTTATGTTCAAATAATATTTGATAAAGGAGAAGGCAAGAGCACAATGGAGTCAAGACAGTTTCTTGAATAAATGGTGTTGGAAAAATTGGACAGATACATGCAAAACATGAAACTAGACCACCAACATACACCATATACACGTGTAAACTCAAAATGAATAAAAGACTTAAATGTGAGTTGTGAAACTATAAAAATCTTAGAATAAGCCATTGGCAGCAAAATCTCAGACATCTCTCGTAGCAACGTGTTTGCTGATAGACCTAGGGCAAGGAAAACAAAGAAAAAATAAACAAACGGGACTACATCAAAATAAAAAAGTTTTGCACAGCAAAGGAAATCATCAACAAATTGAAAAGAAACCATCAACAAACGGGAGAACATATTTGCCAATTATATATCTAAATAGGAGTTAATTTCCAAAGTTTATATAAAGAACTCACACAAGTTAAGAAAGGGAAGGCAAACAATCCAGTTTCAAAAAGGGCCCAGCTGTGGTACATTTATACCATGGAGTACTATGCAGCAGTAAAAAAGAAGATCTGTCGCCCATTGGGACAGTATGGAGGGATCTGAAGAGTATCATACTAAGTGAAATAATCCCATCAGGGAAAGACAATTATCACATGATCTCACTCATATGTTGAATCTAATGAACAAAATAAACTAATAAGCAAAATAGATCTAAAGACCTAGAAGCATCGAACAGACTGTGGAATCTGAGGGAAGTCGGGCGGCGGGGGTGGAGGGGTGGGGAAGTGATCAACCGAAGAGCTTGTATGAATATATGCATAACCCATGGACACAGACAACAGGGTGGTGAAGGCCTGGAGCTGGGGGGTAGAGGCAGTCTAGAAGGGGTCAATGAGGGACAGGGGAATGGATGTAATACTTTCAGCAATAAAGATTCAATTTCTTTAAAAAAGGCTATGTTTAAAAAGAAAATAAAATCTCAAGTCAATAACCTAACTTTTTATTTTATAAAATTAGAAAGTGAGAAACAAACTAGAAAAGAAAAAATATAGAACAAAATTTAGTGAAAAACAATGTCAAAATCAAGAAATAAAATTTTTGTTCTTTAAAAAGATAGTTATAATTGATATTTAAATATTTAAATAGTCTGGCCAATAAAAAAAATGGAAGAGGACTCAAGTTATCAATAGAAAAAATGGGAGTGGGACACAGTAATGACCTAACAGAAATAGAATCATAAGAAAGTACTGATGAGACAGAGGGACACTAGGTAGACAGGGACAGGGACTGTCCAGTGGAGGGGGGTGACTGGGGTAGGGAATAGAAGGTGAAAACCCAGCTGGGTAGAGTTACTAGGACAACCCAGCTGGGCGGGAATAAGGGTGTGAGCGGGAGACATGAGCTTTGAAATGTGTACAGTGGGGCCTTGACTTACAAGTTTAATTCATTCTGTGACGGAGCTCATAACTGAAATTACTTGTATGTCAAATCAAAAAGTGAACGAGTGAGACACGTGACGCTGGGCTGATGTTGTAGCATTCACTGTGACGTTTGCTGCACCAGCTAGTGGTGGGGTATCTGAAGCTGGCTCGTAAACCGAATTTTAGCTCGCAACTCAAAGCCAAAAATTAGAGATACGGCTCGTATCTCAAAAAACTCGTTAGCTGGGACACTTGTAAGTCAAGGCCCCGCTGTAGATATTGCTAAGACAGGCAGCTTGCTGAGAACCAGTCAGGAGCTAGCAAGGTTGTCTGCACCCCCTAAATTTACAGTGTGTTTCCTCTTTGCCTTCTCTCCCAGTGCAGCGCCCAGTGGACCCCTGACGTTCCTGTGGCAGGGAGCACATCCCTCTTGGCCCCTGTGGCTCACGGCCCTGTGGGCCTCCACACGTGGGCTAACAGAATTTAATTAGCTTGGATGTTGAACTCCAGATGGTCACATGGAAAGGAAACTCCGGACACTGTCTGCGCCTAGAGGGTTGGGCAAACTTTTTGACTCGAGGGCCACAATGGGTTCTTAAACTGGACCGGAGGGCCAGAACAAAAGCAGGGATGGAGTGTTTGTGTGAACTAATATAAATTCAAAGTAAACATCATTACATAAAAGGGTACGGTCTCTTTTTTTAGTTTTATTCATTTCAAACGGGCGGGATCCGGCCCGTGGGCCGTAGTTTGCCCATGGCTGGAGAACCTCATTGCACTTTTTCCAGGGCTGGGTTCTCCCAATAAACTTTGGTTCCATTGTTTTCATCTGCGACTTAATTCTTTGTTTTCATGAGACAAGACCTTGGACTCAAACACCCACATTTTTTAATTTAGTTCTATGTTCATCTATGTACAATAACTTAGATAACCTAGAGCAAAAGAAAACTTGTCCTAAAAATGCAATTGCAAAAACTGCTTCCAAAAGAAATAGAATATCTCTAAAGACATAATAACTTAAAATTTTGATTCATTTTAATTATTAAACAGATATCAGGCCCAGGATTCACTATCAAATTCTACCAAATGTCTAATGAAGAATTAATACAAATCCTTCACAAACTTTTCTAAAAATAGAAGTCATGCTTCAACTCCTAGGAAGCCCAAATTATCATGATGTCTAAGTAAGCAAACATGTAACAACAATAACAACAAGGTACAGACTAATTTCTTTTAAGAATATAAATATAACATTTTTCTAAAATATAACAGGAAATTCATCTCAGCAATATACAAAACACATTGCATACCAATTCTGGATGATTCATACTTTAAATGCAAGCTTGGTTTAACATACAAAAATCAATCAATGAAATATACCAATTGATAAAATAAAGGTCAGAAAGCACATAATTTTCTAAATAGAGGCAGAAAAAGAATGTGACAAAATCTAAAACTATTTTATGATAAAAAAAAACATTTAACGTACTACAAATAGAGAGGAATTTATCAACAGGATAAGGGGCATTTCAAAAACTCACAGCTTATACCTATGAAAGTCTGAAAATGCTTTTCCACTAATATCAGAAATAAATGAAAAAAAAATCTCTGTTCTTGATACTTCTAGTCAAGGTTTATAATAGAAGTTCTAATCAGGGTAATTCGACAAAAAGACAAAATAAAAATAAATTTAAAAAGTCATCCAGATTGGAAAAAAGAAATGAAACTATCAATTTGTGGATATTTTGATCTTGTATATAAAAATCACCAATAATCCATAAATACTAGTAGAATTAATAAAGAAAATTAAGAAAGATCATAGGAAACAAGATCAATTTATAAATATTAATTGTTTTTCTACATACTACACGGTATAACCTAAAAATAAAAGTATAAAATAATTCCATTCATAATAGTATCAAACAGAATAAAATACTTAAGAATAAATTAACAAAATTGCAAGACTGGTACACTAAAATCTAGAAAACATGGTTCAAAGAAATTATAGATCAATATAATGAATCAGATTTAATAGCACAATATTAAACAGCACATTCAATACAATCTCCATCAAAATCTTAGCTGAAGTTTTTTTCCAAAAATGAAAAGTTGATACTAAAATTTGAATAGGAATGCAAGGGACCTACATAGCAAAACAGTCTTGTGAGAGAGATCAAAGGTGGAGGGTTCGTACTTCTTGATTTCACAACACACCGCAGAGCTAAGATATTCACGACAGTGTGGAGCTAACATAAGCATAAATATGCAGATCAATTAGTCTTCAGAAATAAATCCTTGCAATTATGGTCAATTGACTTTTGACAGAGGCACCAAGATATACAATCAGGAAAGAATATGATGCTGAAACAGCTGGATATGCAAAAAAATGATGCTGGGACAACTGGATATTCGCATGAGTAGCAATTCCACGATGCCTACCATATAAAGCCTTTGTAATTGCCTACACTTAGGGCTAAATATCACACACAGGCTTTTTTAGCATGCAGCCAAACGCTTAAACCTTACCTGTAATATATGTTGTTTCATGTCAATGTACTTAATTTCAATCCACATGTAATATGATTAAACTTTTAATTGCCTAACATATTAATAAATATTTTTTGTTTTGTTTTCAGCAAGTTCCCTATAACATGACAATGTATAATTTTATTTATTTTGCTTTCTGGTTTAAGAGCTTTTAAACTAGAGTCCTGATATGTTTAATTAGTTATGACAATTTTCTGCTGTTATTTCTACCAATATTACTTGTGCTCCATTGTGTCCCTCCTCTCTCTCTCTCTCTCTCTCTCTCTCTCTCTCTCTCTCTCTCTCTCTCTCTCTTCTCTTCATTTCTAGTTAAAAACAGGTCAGACCTTCTGAGTGTTTCCCATATTTGATTTATGCTACATTTTGGGGTTTTCTTTGCTTACCTATTATCTATTATCATGTTTTAGAGAGCACTAGTACTATCTTATTCTTCATCCAATATGTTGCTGAAACCATCCAGTGTGATTTTACATTCAGATATCTTAGTTTGAATCAATAGAATATAAATTGGATTATTTTTATATAGATTCCAATATGCTGTCCAAATTTTTCATTGGTACCCATGAAGCTTCTATTTCCTGATCAATTTGGTATTATATCATTTAATTTCAGGTCATGAAAAATTAAAAGTTAGTATTGCTCTTCATCATCATTCATCATTTCCCTTCATATTTCATATTTTGTCAATTATGTCGCATTTATTATTATGTAATCTATTAAATATTTTTCTTTTGGACTCTATATTTAGTTATTTGGATAAGTTCCTCTGAATTTAGTTCCAGGGAAATTAAAATTGCCGTCTCTTTCCCCTTTTGATCTCTGGGTTAGGCATGTGACTTCCATGTTAAATCATTCATTGCACTTCATGCCCATCTATACTAATAAAAAGATATTATGCTAATTAGATCAGACATCTTCTGGACATCCTTCTGCACAAAGCCACGGTGGCAGGGGCCAAGGCAGAGGCAGTTAGGGGTGATCAGGTCAGCAGGGGAGGGCAGTTAGGGACGATCAGGCTGGCAGGGAAGGGCACTTAGGGACAATCAGGCCAGCAGGAGAAAGGTTAGGGGCATCAGGCAGGCAGGCAGGTGAGTGGTTAGGAACCAACAGTCCCAGATTGTGAGAGAGTGCAGGCCAGGCTGAGGGACACCCCCCCATGCACAAATTTTGTGCACCAGGCCTCTAGTCTATATATATAAAAGCCTAAGCTACCATTATGACTGAACAACTGGAATGACTGGTCACTATGATGTGCACTGACCACCATGGAGCACATCATAGTGCACTCCCACAGTCAACCTCCCATGGTCCCTCTCCTCCCCCCTCCCCAAGCCTGCCAACCTTCTGTGGTCCCCCCTCAATCACCCGATCAGGGCCAGGGCCTAGGCTGGGACAGAGAACTGGGAGTGGGTGACAGTGGACATAGCCCCTTCCCCAGGGGGGGGGGCGGAGGGCTGACTCCCTCTTTGGGGCTGGCGGCTAAACTCCCAGGAGGAAGGGGAGAGGCGGAGAACCGCGTGGTGGTGGGGTGCTGACAATGGCGGCTTAGGCATCCAGCATCCTTTCCTAATGCACCCGGCCCGGTGACCATTACCTCCTCTATCGACCCTGCCAGGGCCTTCGCCCCTGATCGCCGGCCAGGCCTAGGGATCCCACCCATGCACGATTTTCTTGCACCAGGCCTCTAGTGACATTATAAACTACTCCAGAAATATTCAACTGAAATTTCGGGATAAATTGTGAGTTAAAGCAATGCTCAACTCCAGTGGGGTTTCCAGTTTTAAATCTTGGGGTAATAAAAGCATATTTTCTGTAATATAAAGGAAGCATAATTTTAGAGTGTCGCCAGTGACAGAGGAGATTATAGCTCAGGGAGAACTGGAGGTGTGAGATATGTCCTTGACCCAGACATTCATAAATATGGGTCCACTCTAGGACTGCCAACTTCCTTGTGTTATTTACAATCAAAGTTGAGCAAATAAAATAAATATAAAAATTAAAAGGATAATTCAGTCTTTTGTTCCTTCAATTGGGGATTCTAATATACATTGCATTATTATAATTATGTAAATGTTATTCACTGTAAAACCAATATAGAACTCTAATTTTTTGTGATTCACTAGTCTGTTAAAAAGTATATGACAAATATTATATCACAAAAAATTGATTAAAATGATGTCTTATCAATGTTGTTCTTATTTTGACAATTATTTTTTTGCCATTTATTTTTTCACAACAAATATAAATACTTCGTTTTTTCAAATGATGCTATTTTCCGTATAAGTTTGCTTCTTTTGAAAGGTATGCATTATTTTTGGTCTCATATTCTTCATACTTTCCTTTCAATTAGCGAATTGTTTTTTGTATCCACTGCAGAGGTATCATCTTTGGATTTCTGATCCTGATTTCCTGGCTTTTATCAACTCTATCCTGATTTTAAATTTTTCTTCAGCATCTTTTTACTTTTAATTTTGAATAAAATGTTTTGTTTTCATAAAAGTTGAGTGGTAAGTTAACTGAATTCTTATATAAAATATTTAATTTTTTAACACTTTATTAAATAACATTTTATTTACATAGCTATTTATTGTGATATTTATTAAATTATAATTCCAAAATTGTTAGACATATGTGTAGAAGCAACTGGTATGAACAGAGCTACTTCTCTATGAACAGTCAATTCATAATCTTATAGTATTATTTATTAATTTTTATATAGGTCTTAGAAGATAGAGTGGTCATGTGACTATTATTTAGTTAAACAATTTATTTATCATAAAACATGAAGTTACTACTATATATATATTGTTTACGCTATCTCTATATATGTTGTATATTTATATATCACTTACATTTAATATAAATTTTGGGGAAGTGATTAATAATAAAGGTATCTGAATATTTCCAAACTGTTATCAGTGAAGATTTAGGGAGCGATTGTCAATCACTGGTCTAGGCACCAGATTGATTTAACAAGACATACAAGTTCTCTCAAGAAGTATAATTTTTGGTAGTTATGAATATAATTTAGATCATGTAAAAATATTTTTTATTAGAAAAAAATTGAGGTGATAAATCTAGTTGTACTTATAACAAGTTTTGTGGAAATAGTACATTTTTTAAATAGACAAAAACAATCAGCTTAAGGAGGTGGAGCCAGAAAATTGCGGAACAGCTCTTACTTTTACTTATTCTATAGCACATTGCATTTTCTTTTAACTGCATGGTGATTATTAATTTAGTTTTTGTTTAGCCTGCATTATTCTTAATTCCATGTGGCTGAATAAAAGCCAATATTATTCTATCTTTAAGCACCGAGTCTGGTACCTAATTTCAGTGAATACTTACAGAATGAATGTTTGCTAAATTAATAAAACCAAATAATTTATCTCAAATGAGGATCACCTGAGCTCCAAGTTTCTGACTAAAATAAGAAACAATGATTCTTACTCTCAAAAAACGATCTTGATAGATTTTTAGGAAATTTATATCATACGATTCTATAAATTTGCAATTTAAATTTACTTTATTAATGCAATAATAAATTTAATATTTCAAGTGAAAGCTATATATGTGTATCTTATATGTTAAACATGCCAAGATGCTGTGTATATAAGTATGCATATATATGTATTTTTTAATGTACAATATAAATCAGTAAGGTCTAAAAGGCAGAGTATCCTAGCTTATTTTAGAAAAAGTAATGTAGATAACTGAATCTGTTCTTATCATTTTTTCATTGTGAAAATATGGAAATTTGTTGGCCTGAATAGACACAAAAATTAAATTAAGAAAAATTATTGTTGGTTAAGGATTTTAAAAAAAGAAAATTGCATTGCATAGTAAGCTGGCAACTACCATTTTCAGTCTCAGCTGCCACATCTGTTGTAATGGCAAAAATCAGGCCAGCGGGAGGTGACAAACCACATGCACTTGTAGGTTCAGTAAAAGACTGTTTATTTGCACTGGTGCTGGCTCAGCGGGGTCACCTCCCAAGGCTGAGCACCAAACACAGTGGGGGTTTCATCTTATATACATTCCTAGGTTCTTTGTCTCCCATATACAGCATGCAGGCACATTCTAGACATTCTTTCTATGATACATACCAAGCTTTTGGGTGTATTAACTGGGACTACTGGTGTTGCTATAGAGTGTGGGGGATTTAGAGAAAGACAAAGCCAGCAATCCTTAGCCAGCCCAGGGTTGGTCAAGTTGAGGAGGCAATGGACTGAATTTAGAATTTGATACAGATAGGGCTCTAAGTCATAGGGTCCGTTGAATCTAAGAGAGAGAGAGAGAGAGAGAGAGAGAGAGAGAGAGAGAGAGAAACCTGTCTGACCCATCTGTATCAGCTTCTCATGACCTCCAATACTGCTTGGTCACGGGCTTGACCTTGGTCCCCCTACTCCCGCCCCATCAGATAGTCCATAGTGGGTTTGACAGGTCCAAAGGCCTGTTTGTCGGGAGTTCTGTGGCAGATGTGTCCTGCCCATAGGTGTTTTTGCTTAATTTTTCCAGTCCAATAAGTTTCCCCTCCCTAGGTACAAACAAAGGCAGAGTCATAGCATGCACTGGGTTGTCAAGTTTAGCTGACAAAGCTCTGGCTTAGAGTATTCAGCTTTCTGAGATACACCGTATAAAGGCCTGCTATCCACCCCCCGCCCCCCCACCTGAGTTCCCCAGGCTCATAAGCCCTGTATTAGACAGGTTCCTGGTAGGAACACTGGGGGAGGCCGAGGTCTCAGTGAGAGAGATTAGTGACAGTAAAAGAAACAGCCTCACTTTGGTCAGGGACAGCAATAAACAAGGAGGGTGAGGAGAAAAACTGTCAATATTGCTAACAGAGAAATGTAAGTAAGGGTCCAGGGTCCAGCGCCGGGACCAGTCCAGTGGAGTCCTTAGGTTTTGGTGTAGACCTATCAACAGGTTTTACTTTCTTTAGAGTGATCTGCAGAGGATTGTCCTGGTTGGGGGTTATTTTCCACTAAAGAAAATGGATATTTTATCAGTTACTTATCTATATACCTAGGTTTTCCTAGTCCTTGTAATTGTTTCTAATTTCCTAGTTCTTTTATGTCTCCCTTGAGTTTGATTAATGGGGAGGTTTTCCATATAGGATTTCAAAAGGGGAGAAACCTATCTTTGCCTGAGAGATACAACGTACCCGCAGGAGAACCAGAGGCAGTACATCAGTCCAGGGCGGGTAGGTTTCCTGACACAGCTTTGCCATAGCCTGCTTAAGGGTCTGATTCATGTGTTCTGCTTTCCCTAAACTCTGAGGCCAGTAGGCCAAATGTACATTCCATTGGATGCCTAGAGTCTTAGCTATCTTCTCTACTACTCCTGCTGCGAAGGCTGGGCCATTGTCTGATCCCATAGTTAATGGCATCCTATATCTTGGCATGATGCCTCTTAGTAGATACTTCTCTTGCATTCTCATATGCATGGAGTAGGCCTCAAGCCAGCCCAAGAGAGACAAACACCAGGAGATATTTACTTCCCCTGCTGGGTCTTATTTTAGTGAAGTCTACCTCTAGATCTTCGAAGGTTGCTTGTCACAGTGCTGGATTCTGGCAGGCCCGATGGGGCCTTGTCTGGTATTTTAATGATTTTAGAGAGGAAGGGAGAGGAAGAAAAAGATTGAAACATCAATGATGAGAGAGAATCATTGATTGGCTGCCTCCTGCACGCCCACCACTGGGGATTGAGCCAACAACCCAGGCATGTGCCCTTGGCCGGAATCAAACCTGGGACCCTTCAGTCTGCAGGCCAATGCTCTATCCACTGAGCCAAGCCACCTAGGGTGCCAGCATGATTTTGGATGGTGTTGCCTCTTCTCTTGTGGCTTGTTTAGCTGCAGCATCTGCCCTACTGTTTCGTTCTGACACCGAGTCTTTTCCTTTTTGGTGTCCCCTGCAGTGGATGACTGGCACTTCCTTCAGTTCCCAGGCTAACTCTACAGTTTCAGGATTTCATTTTGGTTTTTGATTTCTTTCCCTTCTGCCCTAAGGAGTCCTCTTTCCTTATAGCTCCAGGTATATGTAGGGTGGCAACAATGTAGCATGAGTCAGTGTATATGTTGACCCGCTTACACTTGCTAGGTTCTAATGCCTTCACCAGGGCCCGTAGTTCTGCTCTTTGGGAACAACATCCCTCAGGAAGGGCCTTTGCTTCCAAAGTTTCAGAATCTGAAGCTATTGCATACCCAGCATACCTTTTGCTCTCATTCATGAAACTACTGCCGTCCGTGTACAGAATGAGGTCAGGAGTTTGCAGTGGTTTATCTATCAGGATGGATGGGTAGAGCAGACTTCATAAAGCACCTACCCTACATACAGCCCAACCATGGGGACATCAAGAGTGTCTTCAGAGGGCCACCCTACACCAAAGCTAGGTCACTCCAATTCACAGAGGGTGCACAGCTTTCTGGGGGTC
Organism: Myotis davidii; assembly: GCF_000327345.1. Lineage (NCBI taxonomy): Eukaryota > Metazoa > Chordata > Mammalia > Chiroptera > Vespertilionidae > Myotis > Myotis davidii. Next base: position 1,173,337 of record NW_006300367.1, read on the forward strand.
AGTTTGACCCCGTAATCTCCTGAGAACCCTTTCTTAAAGTTTTTAATCATGCATTCCAGAACAGTGGGCTTTGAGGAGTTCCTCCCCACCCCGCCCCACATGATGGTGTCTAAATTGATGAGTTCAAACCCTCACAGTGAATGGTGTCGTGAGACAAACAGGTGGGTACTTTCATAGTGTCTGCCTGGCCGCTCCCCTCACAGGGAATTAGGTACCTCTTAGCACTGGCAGGTCAGTATAACCCTCTGACCCAGATTAGGTTCGCAGGGAGGACAGTGTTCCCCAGAACCTGAGACCACCTTAAGCCATATGAGGTCACCACAGAACCGCATGTTGGTACTCATTCAGACTCCGTAGGTGACATGATGGAGTGCGGTCATACACACACACACACACACACACACACACACACACACACACGAGATTCAGACAGAGTTTGAGACTTCCACCCAGGAGTCCCCTGTTTTGTGCAGCAATTATGGTGCTCAGGAAGGGATCAAGCTTCCCTTCAGTGTTAAAGGCAGGACCCAACTCGGTCCTGGGTCCTCAGGGACACTTACCTGTCTAATGTCCTAGCAGGCTTTTCTGTCCTCCCCAGAGTCCGTTTGAGCTCAGCAGTGGCCAGCTGCAGTCAGTCCTGGCGAGGGTCAGGGTCCAGTGAAGTCACTAGAGGCACACCTTCTTTTCTGTCCTGAAACTAGCGACCCCCTCTGCTGTTTCCTGACATGGTGGCTCAAGGGGCCAGCACAGCTGTCAGCTTCTCGGTCAGGGAACCAAAAATGTAATGGCAAAAACCAGGGCTGCGGGAAGCGCCAAACCATATACACATGGAAGTTCAGAAAATGACTATTTGCACTGGTGCTGGCTCAGCAGTGTCACCTCCCAAGGCTGAGCCCCGAATGTGGTGAGGTTTTGCCTTATATACATCCCTAGGTTCTTTGTCTCCCATATATGGCATACATACACATTCTAGACATTCTTTCTGCATTATGATCTAAGCTTCCCAGTATCTGTTGCAGTTTGGGGAGGAGGGGCAGGCACTGCAACCAAGCAGAGCTTGGAACCAGGTGCTGGCTGAGCCCCTCTAGAGGCCTGGAGTGCGCGCCCGCCTCTCCCACTTCTAAGCACACATGCTGCCCGCCCTCCCATGGTTGCCTGTGCCTACAGACTACAGACGGGGAGGCGGGAGGGGCTGTGGGAGGTTGGGAGGGGGAAATTAGCTGTAGGTGAGCAGGGGGTGGAGCTGATGGGGGCTCTGGAGGAGTCAGGAGCAGAAGGTCTTAGGGGTGTACTTGCGAACTTTGTGGCTGGCCGCTTGGGCTGGTGGCCTGCTCACTGGCTGCTGCTGGCTTTAAGGTCAGAGACACTGGCCCTGAGATGGAGGGAGGTGGGAAGGGCGCATGCCCCTGGCAGCAGCACAGGGAGGAAGAGCCTGCTCCTCAGCCAGCTCATCCCTCCGCCACAGCCCCTGTTCACAGCGGCCTCTGTTGGCAACCAGGGGACGCACATGAGGCCGGCACTCAAGTCCCTGCATCCAGTGGGAAGGGCACTTGCTCCCCACCGCCCGGATCTTACCAATGCTTTGGTTGAACCGGAATATGAAAATAGAAAGGCCAGTGTGGCCGAGCTGAATAAACCGCAGAATTGTAATCTCAATATTCTAATTTCTCCAGCTAATGGTCGTATTAGAGTTAAATTTTATGGTCCTGCTAATTCAAGGGCATACCCTCCTATGGATATTCCCCCATCCTAAGATTAAATCAGCTCGCCCCGCCACTGGCCACTGGTCACCTCCCTCTTGGGGATGGGGGCAGACGCTCAATGCAGGAGCTTCCCCCTGTCTGGCCCCTGGTAGTTAGTGAGCATCATAGCGACTGATTGTTCCACTGGTCATTCCACCATTCAGGCTATTTGCATATTAGGTTCTTATTACATAGGATTATATATATATATATATAT
>NW_006300367.1:1175320-1206042 GCF_000327345.1 Myotis davidii
TATACACACACACACACCTTTGGGCAAAATTAAGATGTACAATGAGATAATTTGATAAATGTATATATTGCAAAATATTTACCGTGATAAGGTTAGTTAAAACATCCTTTACCTCACATAATTGCCCTTTTGTTATTGTTGTTGTTATGGTGAGAATATTTAAAATCCATTCTTATACCAATTTCAACTACATAATACAGTATGGTTAACTATAGTTACCATTCTTAATATTAAATCCCAGAACTTACTAAGCTTATAAATGAAAGTTTGTACTCTCTGAACAATAACTTCCCATTTTTTTCTATCTCACAGCTCTTGGCAACCATCATTCTAATCTTTGCTTTTATGAGTTTGATTATTATAGATCCAACTATAAATATGATTGTGTAGGGTTTATCTGATTTATTTGACTTAGCATAATGCCTGTAAGGTCATCTATGTTGTTGCAAATGACAGGCTTCCTTGCTTTTTATGGCTAAATTACATTTATATGTATATTTTCTTTATCCAATCATCTATTTATGGAAACATAGGTTATTTAAATAATACTACAATTAACTGTGGGGTAAATATATAATTTTAAGATGGAACTTATATTTTCTTCAGATAAATACCCAAAGGTATAATTGCAAGTCATATAGTAGTCTTACTATTTATTTTTTGAGGAACTTCCATACTGTTTTCTACAGTGGCTGCACGAATTTATATTCCCGCCAAGATTGCGTAAGGGTTTCCTTATCTTCACATCCTTCCTAACATTTATTTCTTGACTTTGTGATAATAGACATTTTAACTAATCTGAGGTGGTTATTTCATTGTGCTTTTGATCTGAATTTCCCTGATGATCAGTGATGTTGGACACTTTTTAATTTACCTGTTGGCCATTTGTATATCTTTGGAAACCTATTCAGATCTTATGCCCTCATTTTTTCCTCCCTTGTATTATATAATTTCTTTACATATTTTAGATATTAAGTAGAGGCCCAGTGCATGAAATTCGTGCATGCAGAGGGGGTCCCTCAGCCCGCCCTGCAATCTCTCTAATCGGGGACATCTAAAGGGGTGTCCAGATGCCGGTTTAGGCCCCATCAGGCCTAAATCGGCAGTTGGACATCCCTCTTGCAATCTGGGACCACTGGCTCCTAACCGCTCACCTGCTTGCCTGTCAGATTACCCCTAACCCCTCTGCCTGCCTGATCTTCCCTAATCCCGCTGCCTTCCTGATTGCCCCTAACTGCCCTCCCCTGCTGTCCTGATCACCCCTAACCACCTCTGCCTTGGCCCCCGCCACCATGGCTTTGTCCGGAAGGAGGACCAGATGACCGGAAGATGTCTGGTTGAGTGAGTCCAATTAGCATATTACCCTTTTATTAGTATAGATATTTTATCAGATATAGGTAATTTGCAAATACAGGGTAGGACAAAAGCAGATTTACAGCTGTGAGTACACAGAACACAGAGTTTGTTTTTATATTATTAGTTATTGTGTTATTTTCCATACAAACAACTATAAACCTACTTTTCCTCATCCTGTATTTTATCCTATTAAATAGGTAGCATCTTCATTTTGTTGATAGTTTCTTTTGTCACAGAGATTTTTTGTTTTGTTTTGTTTTGGTTTGGTTTTGCTTTTATTTTTCACTTTGACGCAGATCTTCTGTTGATTTTTAAATTTGTTGGTTATGCTTTTGGTATCAAATATAAAAAAAAATATTGCTTAGACTGATGTATAGGAGCTTATCTCCTATGTTTTCTTTTCACAGTTTTATGAGTTTTGGTCTTATATTCAAGTCTTTAATCTACTGTGAGTTTATTTTGGTGTATGGTGTGAGATAGTGGTCCAGTCACATCTTTGTATTTAGTTACTTTTCTAACCATTTTCATAAAGACTCTGTTTTCCTTGTGTGTGATCATTTATGTTTCTGTTATTACTTCACAGTCAGCATTGTCTCAAAGGGGATTTCTTTTTATATTGGACACAAAAGAAAAAAAATCTACCTGTCTTTATACCTCCTCTGGCTGATGCTACTGGGAAGACACTTTAAACTGTGTGTGTGTGTGTGTGTGTGTGTGTGTGTGTGTGTGTTTGTATGTGTGTATGTATTGGGGAGGGGTGTTAAAATAATGACCAGTCCCTGTGCTAGACTCTTCACAATCAAAATAAGAAAACAGAGAACCTCAATTTTTTCAGGAAAAGGTCTCTATTGTCCACCCTAGGAACAGGAAGTGCCATTAGAATTAAAGGCCACCATCCCCATTGCTGTCAGCAGTTGGAATAGGGACTAGAAAATGGTACCCACCATGCAAAACAATGAAATTCACTGAAACTTACCAGCCTTTCTTCATCTGAGCAATGTCCTTGTTGCAAGTGTTTTTGCCAGGTTGATAGTTGTTTTAGTTGAGGAGCAAACTCCTTTAGCTTCATTTTCCATGCTAACACTCCCATTGAGGGGTGCTAAAAGTGCATTATTTAAACCCCATAAAAGAAGTTGTGAATGGCTGTTTCCTTCTCTCTTTTTCTGAATTGGTATTGTAACATAGGTATTATTTCATCTTTAACATGGTAGAACTTACCAATGAAGATAACTGTCTCTGGTTAGTATGTATTTTGTGTGTATGTTTAATAACCAATATCTACTTATTTAAGGAGTATAAAGTTATGCATATTTTCCATTTTTGTCTGTGAAGTTTACGTTGTGGCTTTTAAGACATTTGTCCATTTTATCTTTGCATCAATGTATTCAAAATATGCATTATTTTATTTTGAATGTTTGCACAATTTGTAGAAAGTTGGCTCTTTCATATATTGAAAATCTGTATTTTTTTGTTATTTGTTTATTTATAGAAATCATCACACTGCTTTCCATGCTGGCTGCACAGTGTTATAAAGAGCTTGAGTTGTCTTTCTGACCAGACTCAGTGAGAATCTGCCATCCTGCCATAGGCAGGTTAATATTTACTGTTCTTCACAGCACTTATCATCCTCTAATATAGTTATAACTAGAGGCCCAGTGCACAGATTTGTGCACCAGTGGGGTCCCTTGGCCTGGCCTGCTTCTTCTCACAAACCAGGATCCCTCTAGGGATGTCAGACTGCTGGTTTCAGCCCAATCCCCACTGGCCAGCCCGAGGGACACCCACAGTGCACAAATCCATCCACTGGGCCTCTCGTATGCATATAAGATCTTTGGTTAATCTCTTCCTGCCCTCCACCTTGCTTCCCTCTGAGATTCATCGGTCCGTTCCATGTTTCCATGACTGTGCATTGGGCGTCTGGCCCCTGGTGGTCAGTGCACATCATAGCTACCGGTCAGACGGTCAAACGGTCAAATGGTCAAATGGTCAAATGGTCAAATGTTTACTTAGGCTCTTATATATATAGACTAGTGGCCCAGTGCACCAATTTGTGCACATTGAAAGGAAATTAATTAGAAGAAATATTTTAATATCGCTATTCTCCCTTTATAATAGAAAGGTCAGAGATGAAAGAAAATTAGTAAAATGTATATGAAAATAATATAAAAATTGATTAATAAGTAAACAACAATATGATATAACAACAATAAGAAAATGATATAAAAACAACAAAAAACATGATATAAAAACATTGATAAAAACAATGACTGATAAATTGATTAAACTTATTCTAATATCTCCCTGTACACCACATTAAGATTTCTAACTTTCTATCTCTCTCCCTTCCTCTCTGTAAAAAATTAATAAAATATTTTTTAAAAAAAGAGTAAAAACACTTTCAGAGCTTGACTAATTACCCTTGTGATGAAGTATTTGCAACTTTAGTTTAATGTCACATGTTCTTCAAACTTGAGAGAAAGCAACATGTAACTGGCAATGTCCAAAAACAGGTTCAGGTAGAAACATTCTTATTCTGTCTAGAGTTTGTCTTTGTGATTTATTAATAGTCATCATAAACGCTGGCATCATGGGAAACTGTCTTCTAATTAATTTAAATGGTAGGCCAGTGTCAGACAGAGACAAATCAATTCTTGAAATTAGAACAACCTTTCCTTCCCAGATCCTGTTAATACTTCAGCTTCGATAATGTTAGGTTATAATCTTTTGATAATAAATCTAGTACCATTACAAAGACTCCATTTACCATTAAGATTTCTCAGTAGCATGATGATTGTACCTACTTTCAGTTTTAATTTATGACATGGCATTCCCAAAGGAGTAATACTATTAAGAAATTCAATGGGAAAATTTTCCTTTTTAGCATTACTTGTTGAATTGATGGAATCATCACTCAAATAGGTGTGAAAATCCCCACTGAGTATATCTAAAATTTTTTCATCTAATTTATGAACATGCTCATTTTTAGGCCAAAGAATTGCAAGTTCAGATATATTTTTAATATGTATCATGCATGTGGAAATCAACATTTATTTTTAAATTGCCAATGCGAGTCATATGTACTCGTTGGTTGGTCTGTTGAACAGTTGGACGTACATATGGTTGGTCACTTAGCATTTTATATATATAGATAATTATCTTGATGGGTGTAAGTGGTATCTTGCTGTATCTTTGATTTGCATTTTCTTAATGATATTGAGTACATCCTATGAATTTTAAATCTTGCATGTTCAAAACATTCAATTTTTCCAGTATATATATGAATTTTCTTAAGTAAAGTTATGTGCATAAAATGTTGCTTATTTCTAATCATTTAATAATTTTTAGATGTGACTATATAATTCTAATGTAATTTTATAGTAATATAAGAATTATAATGTATAATCGTGATCTTTAAAAATATATGGGGAGTTGTTTTATGGACAAATATAATTTCCAAGTTGCTGAATATTCTATGTATTTCTTGATAGTAATGTGTATTGTGCTTTTTATGGTTCCAATGTTCAATGATTATGAATTGTCATATTGATTGTTAGTGTTATTCAAAACTTCTGAGCCTCATCAGTTTGGCTCAGTGAATAGGGAGTCGGCTGGCAGAATGAAGGGTCCTGGGTTTGATTCTGGTCGAGGGACATACCTCAGTTGCAGGCTCGATCCCTGACACAAGTTGGGTGCTTGTGGGAGGCAACCAATCGATGTGTGTGTCTCTCTCACATCATGTTTTTTTCTCTGTCTCTCCCCCTCCTTTCCACTCTTTTTAAAAATCAATGGAGAAATATCCTTGGGTAAGTATTAACAAAATGAAACCTAACAAACATGCCAAAAAAAGAGAGAGAGAGAAACAAAAACTTCTGTAGTGTTACTGGTACTTTTCTATATATTTTACCATATTAAAGGAGGAATTGGAAAATTGAACTATGATTGTTGATACATATTTACTTTTAATTTTATCAATTTTCCCTATTAATTAAAGATTTATCATTAGGTGGCATACTTTTAAGTTATCATACTTTTATAATTAAATGATCAATCCTTTACCTTTTAAGGAATTTCCTTTTTTAAAATATGTTTTTATTGATTTTTAGGGAGAAAGGAAGGCTGAGATAGAAACATGAATAAGAGAGAAACAAAATCAATCAGTTGCCTCCTGCATGCCCCTACTGGGAACTGAGCCAACAACCTGGACATGTGCCCTGACCCAGAATCGAACCATGAGCTCTTGGTTCCTACGTTGATGCTCAACCTCTGAGCTACACTGACCAGGACCTTTTTATCTCTAAGCTTGTCTTTATAAAAAATATTTTATATGATATTAACGTAACCAAAATCAACTGTGTTGTGTTTAAGTTTTCTCATGGTATATATTTTCCCATAATTTTACTTTTAACCTGTCCATATCTTTTTGTTTTAACATATATTTATTTTAAATAGCACATAATTAATTTTTAATTTTCCATCCATCCTTATATGTTTTCTAGGAGGCAGTGTTTAGTCCATTTATACTATAATTATTGATGTGTTTTGGTTAAAGTTCAGTGTTTGTTTCCTATATGATTCATCTGCTTTACACTTGACTGTTTTTTCTAATTGATTTGGCCAATTAGAAATTTTGTTTTAAATATTTTATTTTATCTACTATTGTTTTTATAGTTGCACCTCTCTCTCTCTGTCTCTCTCTCTGTGTGTGTGTGTGTGTGTGTGTTTTAGTAGTTACTCTAATGATTGCAATACAGTATATTTCTTCACATATTACAGTCCACCCTCAAATTTTTTTACTGCTTAATAAAAATATAAGTCCTTTCCATTATTTTATTTCTAATCTCTAATAAATTATGTTTACTCTCTGAAGGGTCCATAGGTGTTGGAAAGTGCATGCCCCAGGCAAGCTTTGGATGTCTAAACTATGTACACATAATTATGTGAACTGGGAAAAGTTTTGATTTCCTTAATGACCAGAGCTATTGTGTGTGATCATAATGGAAACATTGTAGAACTAATCAGTATGAAGTTTCATAAAGAGAACTCTGAAATTCAAGGCTGTGATGTTCTGACTCAACTCAATATTATTATGAGATTTCAGTCCTCTGTTCCTATTTAACCTACAGCTTGTGTCAGTTTGAGCCATCAAGTCAATTGAGTCAAGTTATATAGTAAAAAGTTTTCAGACAAGAACTTCACTTACATTTAAAAAGTTGTATTGATATGGCTTCCTCTGCTTTGCCTTGGGAGAGAAAATCATATATCAATATTTAAGTGCTGCAAAAAGCTCACCATGCATTTTCTCCTTTAATTGGTTCATAAAACTAAATTTCTATCTACATCACAGAAGTTAAATATGAACTCATTCTGTAAGGGCAAAAGAACTACTTTTCTTTTAAATGTTCCATATGACTAAATTTCACATAAAAATCCTCATGTGAGTAGTAATAAGGCATTTCTTATGGCACAACCAAATAGAAGAAAAACTTCAAGAAAAATATGACAATGTATGTGAGGCCAGACCAAAGGGTCAAGTTCTAAAACTCTTTTTAATAGTATTGTCTAATATGTGCTGAGAAATTTGAAGTGTGCAAAGCATAGCATGATTCCAGGCTTCAGAGAGCTCACAACATAATGAGACAGGTAGCACCCTTATGCAAAAAGAATATAAGGGATAATATAATAATATGACATAAATAACTCTAACTGTGATAATTACATCCAGGTAAATTCTATATTATTCAACATTGGTTGTTTCTTCCGTAAATAGTTAATATATATCTATATCTACACAAACATACCTACCTCTCATTCATTGAACTATTTATAGGCACTCCTTATTCCATAACAAGAACCTTAACTAGCAATAAACCAGGGGAAAATATATACTACTAGAGGCCCAGTGCACAAATTCATGCATGGGTGGGGTCGGGCTGGCCCGGCCCCAATCGGGGTGGATCAGGGCCAGGCCTGTTGGTAGGAGGAGACAGTGGGAGGTAGGACTGCTGGCCCAACCTCATCAGGGTCTGATTAGGGCCTGGACAGCTGCGGGGAGGGGCTATGGGCAATTGGCTGGCAGCCTCACCCACAATTGGAGTGGGGGGCATTTGGGGGCAGGGTCCATGATGGGGAGGGGCCGTGGGAGGTTGGCTGGCCAGCCGCACCCCTGATTGGTGTGTGTGTGGGGGGCTATTTGGGGTGGAGCTGGCTGAGGAGAGGGGCCGCAGGCTGATTGGGGTGTTTGGGACTGATCAGGGGTGGTGCTGGCCATGGGGGGTGGTCTGTGGGCGATGGACCCTACCCCTGAATGGGGTGGGGAGGGCTGATCAGGAGCCAGCAGCCTGGGGGAGGGGCCATGGGTGGTTGGCAAGCTGGCCCTGCCCCTGATCAGATTGGGGTGCCAATCTGGGGTGGGGCCATGCAGGGAGAAGGGCTGCAGGAGGTTGCCTGGCTGACCACGCCCCCATTGGGGTGGGGGGACAATCATGGGTGGGGCTGGCTGGAGGGAGGATTTGCAGGAGGTTGGCTGGCTGGACCCACCCCCTATTGAGGTGGGAGGCCAATCAGGGGCAGAGCTGGCCAGGGGGAGCGGCTGTGGGCCGATCAAGGTGGTGGGGACCCAAGGTGGTATAGACAGCCCCGGGATGTGGCTGCAGGAGTTTGGCCACCCAACCCGGCCCCCAATTGGGGTAGGGGGGTGCGATCAGGGGGCCAGCAAGTGAGTGGGGCCTTGAGGTTAGCCAGCGGACCCCACCCCTTGGTCGGGTTGTTAGCTGGCCACAGTAGGCGTCATAGCAACCGGTCATTATACACACACACAGACACACACACACACACACACACGGATAGATAGATTGATTTCTTAAACACGGTCCAACATTTTAAACTTAACTTAAACGCATTATCTCTCTAAGATAGGCCCTCACTCTAGGTTATCCATTACTATAAAATATATCTTGGCTAGAAGCAGAATTATTTGTAGTTCTGAAACGGAATTTTTGGACTGGAACACGCAGTGTCCCCTGTGCAGGATGGTCACCAGGATTCTTTGTTCATTGGAGTCGAAGAATGAATCCACAGACTGAAGGTGGTATATCAAAGCTGGAGATTTTATTGAAGAACACGTACAGTCTCTTACGTGGGAAAGGGGAAAGAATCTCAAAGCACAGACTCCCACAAGGGGCAGGAAAAAGAGTCCCACTGACTTCCTGTTTCCATGGTTTAAAAAGGCTGTAAGTCCCTGTGCCTTGATGTCCCCTCTGATGGGTCACTATTCCCTTCACTGGTTACTATAGTAACTCTGAGTGCAAAGGTCAAACCTCACATGACATGTGAGGTTCTCCCCCCTCCTTCCTTATTGTTTTCTTATTCCCTTTGGGCTTTCTTCTTCCGGCTGGATGAGGGGCTTCCCTTTATTTTGTAAATGTGGACCTTCTGCTGTTCCCAGCTCCCTCATTCTATGGAAATATACCTTTGCAGCTTTTCAGCTCCCCCATTGTATGGAAATATACCTTCTGCTGCTCTGCAGCCCTGTGCTTCTTCCATGGTCCCCTTAATTTCTAAAATTTCCTAAACCCTGTCCTATTTTACCCCAAAAATTCCTGTTTCAGTTCATAGTAACAAAGATACTTGAAAGGCTGGTAGCAGATCTGGATTTTGGTAGTGTTAATATGTAAAACAGCATCAGGTGTTCGACTGGTGGAGTCCTATCTAAGAAAAAATTCAGACTCAAGACTCAAAAGATAAGAGAAAGTTTATTTACAAAGTCCCAGAGATAGAAGAAGTGAGCCACCAAAGAAATGGGTTCAGGAGACAAGTTACAGAGGCAATAGAAGGGCCCTTGGAGCTTAGGAGAAAGAGAGGCAAGGAAAGTGTGCCTGGGGGAAGAGAGTGAGAAAGGCAAAGTATGCTCCACTGAGAGATCTAGATCTCTTCATCTGGAGGTCTCAGGCCAGATCCCAGTAGAATATTCATTAGCTTTCTAGGTGTTTTCTGTCTTTCACTTTTGTGGTCTCTACTGATTTGTCAGCACCAAAGAAGGGGGTCATTAGTCAATGCAGTGACCATCCTGCACAGGGGACACTGCGTGTTCCAGTCCAGATGTTAGCCAAGGCATTGCTTATCTGGTTTTGCTCCTTTTCTGGGCCCGGAGCTAAAACACAACTGAAGCCTAGATGTATTTCATGTGGGCCAGAACCTCACTGTCCGGGGGCTTAGTGCTTAGAGATATTCGCTGGTCTCCTTAACATGCCAGAGGAGAAAAAGGTCAGGGGAAGGTCCAAGCAGCATGACCAGCAACATTAAACGTTAGGAGGTCTTATCCACATGAACAATATGAAAAGGAACGAAAGGGCACCTTGGGGACAAGGTTCTTATTTGGCCAGTTTTGCCCCTTGCTAGGCACCTGGGGCTTTCTGTCCTGGTGACCTTCTGCCCTGCCCTCATGTCCTTGCTCTGCTAATGCCTGTCTAACTTTCTGCAACAGTAAGAACATAGTGCAATTTTGTTTAAGATAAACTAGAAAATATTTAAAAATTGAAGATTTTATTTGAGCAAAATTTGATTTGGATCAGGCAGCATCAAACTGGACTGGGTTAGGAGCACTCCACCCACAGGTGCTTATGGAAAGACTTTTACAAAGAAAAGGCCACAGCAAATCAAGGGCAGTATTGATGGGCTATAGCTTAATGCATGGTTGGCTGGTTGTGATTGGTGGTACTTAGGTTTCAATTTCATAATCTTGAGGCATTTACAGTTTAGATTTTTTTTTTTTTGCTTATGTAAACCACCATGATATTACAACTACTTCAGTCTAATTGCCTCTTTGTTTAATCAATTTAACACATATTAAATCATACTGATACAGTTATAATCATCTGGTTATTATTTAAGAGGAAAGGAATAAAGAGATAAAGGGAAGACCAGATAATAGAGGCATGCCATTTGTACAGCTTTCCTAAGTTAACACTCTCCAAGTCTGATCCCTGCTGATCAATGGGAGAAGGGACTGGACAAAGGCCGTTTAGACGCACGCCCAGGTAACTGGCCAGAATAGGCATGGCCACTGCAGGGGCACCAAACCTGAATCTTTAAACTCCCGGACAAAGGAGCATGCTCTCTTGGCCTTTGGTCCCTTGGTCCTCTCAAGACTCCTGTGCAGGGGATCATTCCCTTGCATTTGCTCATGTGAGCAGGGCCATGTGGGCTCCACACAATGGACTGATAGATTTTAACTAATTAATGCTGAACTACATCCCCTGCAACTGTGAATGGAAACTCTGGACACTGGCTTTGCTCAAGTCACAGCTGTTCCTCTTTCAGGACTGGCTCATGGGACATGAAAGTGAGGAATGTAACTGTGCAAATAAAGAGTTGTACCACAGCTCATGGAAGGTGCTCATGTTAGCAGTACCCCAAGAACACCACTAGTGTCAGGGAGATCGGGCCTCCTACGAATACCACTTTTCCTCTCCAGAATAAGGTTCACTTAACATTGTTAGAAAGCTACTGATGTCCCTTTGCATTGTCAGGGTGTCATTACTGACCAATCTGGCGGAGCAAAATTCTCCACACCAGGACATTTGGTCTTTTGACAAATGACTCGCCCTGAGTTGTATTAGAGAATTTTTTTTAATCTTATGTTGAATGTGTGGTCATTCATATAAAATATTTCATTCTAATTCTTCAGAAAGTCACAAATATTATCCATTTTTGACTCATTGTCCTCTGGAGAAAATCCAAAAAGGTGGTGGTGGTGGGAGAGACAACTATTGAAGGTCAGCAGAATGTGCATTCCAGAGACTGTCTTTTTTGATATAAGGAGAACTTTGAATTAATTATATTTGAGAAGCTGCAAATGCAAGAGAAGCTCTGAAAAGAGAAGGTGCCCCTTTATAAGGCAAACTTGGAAGGGAAGTCTCCTTTGTAGAGGTATCTCCTGCCAGTATCAGGACAGAAAGGACTAAATGACAAAAATGTTTTACCAATGAAGCAGGTATTGACTTAAATTTACAAAACAACTTTACCCTTGTTGACTGCGCTGTTTCTGATAAGCTCTGAAAGCTGTCTTCTCCATTCTTCAACATCTGTCTTTTGATTTTAGCAGAAGAAGGGACTTACGGGGATTGCTTGAAGCATTCTAAAGAATTCTCAGTTTTCCTGGGCATTTTCCATGTATATATGGGTTATAGATAATAAAGTTCTACTTGTTTTCTCTTGTTAACCTGTCTTTGTTCTCAGGGAGGGTCTCAGCCAATAACTAAGAAGGGTAGAGGAAACATTTTTATTTTTCCTTACATTATCATATTAAATGCCAAGAAAACATCTGGTTCCTGAGAAATGTGTTGTGGGTTTTCTTTTGGTACTTGTAAATTATGTAACTTTTACTTTTGTTTTGACCTCATAGGTACCACAAATTTATGATTCAGTTTTCAAAACTATACAAAGCGGGGAAACCTCTGGGATTGGATAAAAAGTAAAACGATAGAAACAAACTTCTTTACTTAAGTGGGTGCAGGATAGTTAACAGTGAACAATTAACACGATAACAAAACAATGAGGGAATCTGTGGTATTCTGCCTTCCAGCCCAGGGCATTTGGTTGTGGCCTGAAGGGTCCAGAAAAAAGGGAAGTTACAAGTTACCCTGACATTTCAACGATATGTTATGGTAGATGCAAAAGGACATTAGGCTCAGTTAAGGTAAAGATTGACCTTGTCAGGGAAGATAGCAGCTTAGGACATGAGTACCCACCATAATTGCTTTTAGTTAAAGTTTAATTTCAGACCATCCTTGGGGTTACTTTGTTAGAAAGCTACTGATGTCCCTTTGCATTGTCAGGGTGTCATTACTGACCAATCTGGCGGAGCAAAATTCTCCACACCAGGACATTTGGTCTTTTGACAAATGACTCGCCCTGAGTTGTATTAGGGCGAGTTTGCAAGGTCTTTGAGTTTTCAAGACTGCCATGCAGGCTTTCCCTGGGCTGGTCAGGTTAGCATGTGGCCCCCTTCGTCCAGAGCCCTTTCCAGGGTTGTGGTCTCCACTGATTGATTGGCCCAGACCAGGGAGGGGTCATTAATCCATACCGCTGGCCTTAATGAAACAGAATTTTTGGACTGGAATCTGGATTCTTTGTCCACTAGAGTTGAAAAATGAATCTACAGACAGAAGATGGTATAGCAAAGGTGGAAATTTATTAAAGAACTGGGAGCCAGCATACGATTCGAAATTGCATGGCACCGCCCACCCTCGAGTCACAGGTCTGGCCCTGCCAGGGCACTGCAGCAGCCACAGCTGCTGCTGGTCAATCCTGCCTCACTCTCTGACCCTTGAAGCAGCCATGGCTGCTGCTGATCAGCTCCTCCCCCAGCGCAGGTGCGCAGAGGCCCCTGCTGCCCTGCCCCCGATGTTGCCCGCACAACCTCCTCCTGTCCAGTAGACCCAATACAGCGTCCTGGTTAATTGGCATGATATATATATATACACTCCCATGTAGGGAGAGGGAAGAGTCCCACAGAATGGACTCCTACGTGGGGAGGGGAAAAGGGTCCCACTGAGTCCCTTTTCCCTATGGCTTATAAAGCCTGCAGATCTTGGTGCCTTGATATCCCCTCTGATTGGTCACTATTCCCTTAGACTGGTTACTATAGTAACTCCTGGGCTCAAAGGTTGAACCTCACATGGGACAAGTGAAGTTCTCTCCCTCCCCACCCCTTCCTTATTGTTTTCCTATTCCCTTTGGGCTTTCTTCTTCACCTTAGTTTGTAAATATAGACCTTTTGATGTTCCCAGCTCTTTTTTGCTTCTCTGGGCCTGGAGCTGAAATACAACTTGAGGCTTAGATGTTATCTCTAGGGAGGAGAGGTCAGGGTCCAACCACAGGACCAGTGAGTGGTGTGCTAGTGGAGGACAGGCCACTCACCCTACAGTTGTTCTTTGCTGGGCACCTGGGCTTTCCACACTGGTCACCTTCAGGCCTGGCCCATCATCCTTCCTCTGCTCGTGTCTGTCTAACTGCCTACAACAGGAAGACAGCTCTTGGGTGAAGGCCTGGCTAAGTTATTGCATTTCCTAACTCAAAATCAGAGTTAATTTATGCAAAGATAAATCTTGTTTAATGTTTGTGTTTTTTTCTTCTGAAGAGGGAAATTATTGTATTTTCATTTGGAAATCAAAACATAACTTTTGAAAAATGTTTCCTGCAAGTGCTTCCTAAAATTATTCAGAAGCAAAGTGAAGACCTTACTGAAAGGATTTAGAGATTTTTAAAAAGCCAGTTAGGGTAGGGTCCAGGAAAAGGAATTCATACGTGATGGGCATGATGGACGTGATGGATGGAGAGAACTCCAAACTGCTGACATGTTTATCTTACCAGAGGAGGGGGGAGCTTTGAAACTTTGAAACTGATACTAAGCAGGGAAAGGGAAAATTAGCCAATTAGAAAAAACGGAAACAAAAACGGGGGGGACATAACATGAGGAAGGGTCTAATTAGAAAATAGCATGAACAGAAAAAGAAGCTGCTAGTAGCATTTATGAACCCTTAGAGAGACTCTCTGGAGTGTGTTTTTCCCATTTTGGGGACCCCACCCCAGGAGGGGGGGGAAGAGTTTGTATACAGTTGCAATAAGTTTCCACACTTTTGCTTAAAATCGTTTAGTCCATGAATTTTTTTCTTCAAACTTCCTAGGACAAGAAACCGGACTCCAGCTCGCTTTGCGAGGTATCATTACCATAATAACGTGAGCATGAACATAAATCTAAATTCCAGAGGAAGGTGGCACTGAAGCCGCTTGTGCAGGAAAATGAAAAGCCATCTATTGAGCTCTGGTTAGTCATTCTACTTGGGGTGATTTCAATAAAACTGGCCTTCGTTGATTGTCCAAATTGTCCTATTGTGATAGCATGTCCCTGTTTTCCCCTTAGAGGCATCCCACACAGGCTACAGCAGGTCCTCTTTTACCAAACCTTATCGTCATGTAGATGCCATTCATGTGTGTTTAAGTGCTTTGCACACTCTCTTTAGGGCATTGGGATTTTAACAAGAACAAATTGTTGTCAGATGTGGACTGGGACCAATGCAGGTTGGTCAGAATGGTCTGGAAATAGGATTCTACCAGGTATCGCACAAAATCATTTCAAGGACACAGGCATAGGAGGGTTTGAGGGGTGGTGGAAAGACTTATTAGAAGTGGAAGGGTCCAAGGACACAGATGTTGCACTACCTCATTCAGGACCTGGTGGCTCAGCTCCATCCCACCGTAGAAGTCTAGCCTCTGGAGCTTATGCTTGCACCTGTCCTCACCAAACCCAGGAGGTGCAGGGCCCAGAGATGCTGGGCCATCACCCAGCAGCAGCATCTGCAGCTTCCACGGTCTAGCTTAGTCTCCGTTCCCTCCCCTGCCAATGCTCCCTGCCAGCCAGTGGGCTGGCTGCTACATATGGAGCACCTTTGGCCTTTGTTAAACTCTGAAGGGCTAAGCATTCTTTCAAGCCAACCAATCTTTCTACTTCTTCATGGGCTTGTGTTGGTCTCTCCCCTCCCCCCATCCTGTCCCTACCCTGGATGGATCTCCTGGAACCCTGTCCTTACCTTATCCAATCCTTTCCCCGGATTTTTCCAGACTAGACTCCTCCCGTTCATGGTACCCACTTTGGCTCCCACTGTATGTGCCTCAAAGTTCTGCTTCTCATCTGGCTTCTACTGTGAATAGGCCCAGCAAAGGAATTTCCCCTGCTGGTTACCCCTCCCAGCACTAATCAGGGGAAGGGGCCCGTATTCCCCCAGGAGATTGGAAAGCCAGGCTTTCCTGTCTGCTCAGGGATCCAATCCCTTTGCCAGACGAGGCAGATGTCCCCTGGGGTCTGAAGCTGTAGCTTCATAGTTAATCTAACTTAATTAGATGTCTGGCTCCCTTCTGTTGTTTTTTAATATCTAACTAGCCACCTACTGTACCTAAATGATGAAACGCTAACAGGATGACATTGAAGAATGCTCTGTGGGCTGGGAAAATGTTGTAGGTGTTCCAGATCCTAAATTCTTGCCACATAAAGAACTGCTTATCATTGATCCTGTCAGTTCTGACCACAAATCCTATAATCCAGAGGTGTCCTCCCCCATGGAAGTGTAACCAGGCACACTTTAAGAGGTACTTTCTAGAATTACAATAAATACTTATAGAAATAAATTATGATAATCTACATTGTGGTGAACATTTTGTAGCAATCTAGGTGTTTAGTATTCCACATAACAAATACTATGTAGTCCCTGAAAGGAATGTTGTAGAAAAAGTTTAATAACCTGGGGAAATGTACAGGTTATATTATTAAGGGAGTAGAATGATTTTGTTCCAGTTTATAAAAGCAGAGAGGTCATGATGCCCAGGAGGATGCTCTGCTGCTCCTGGAGCAGGGTGCTTGGAGCATCGCAGAGAGGAGCACTTTCAGAAGCCCCCATGGGAGAATGAGATGTGGAAAAGGCTTTATTTGTGTGGAGTTACATTCCTCGGGCCACAGTCCCCTGCACCTTAAACTAGTCCTGAAAAAGGGGCAGCTGGGGTTCCAGTAGAGCCAAATGCAGGGCCAGAGTCCAGAGCTTCCGTTCCATGTTGCAGCAGGCGTAGTTCAGCATCCAGGATAATTAAAGTTCTTTAGTCCATTGTGGGAGTCCCATGTGGTCAGGAGCCACTTGGGTGCATCTCCTGCAACAGGCATCACAGGAGCTCAGGCAAGCAGGAGAGGAAACACTAAGGGGGAGGGACTTTTGTCCAGAAGTTTAAATATTCAGGTTTTGTGCCCTTGCAATGGCCATGCCAATTCTGGCCAATTACTGGTTTCCAGGTGTGATTGGCAGACAGGTAAGCACCTTTCCACATCACTCAGCCCTTACTGGGTGTGTGTCTAAATGGCCTTTGTCCAGTCCCTTCCCCTATGGATCAGCAGGGAACAGGCTTGGAGAGTGTTAAGTTGGGAAAGCTGTTCAAATGGCATGCCTGTATTTTCTAGTCTTCCCTTCACTCATTTCCTGTTAAATAATAACCAGATTATCACAAGGGTGCCAATAAGATCATGTTTGGGGGATACCCAGAAACCTTTACTCCCTCTTTCCTTACATATACATTAAATCACACACACACACACACACACACACACACACATACACACACACTCATTTCTATTTTAACAATTCTTCTTAGTGGAAAACCTTACTATCCTTATTATCAACTTTAAAGTCTATTCTAATTTACAGGCAATATTTTGAAACCTAGCTAGTCAAAAGACAGTCCGTACCCACCCAGTTGTACAGTGATGCTGTGAGAGGGATGGGGAAAGGTTGGCTATTTTCTTATGAATGGCACACTTGTAAGAAATAAGGTGAACCCCCAAATCCAGGGGTCCTGGTGGAGCATAAAGAACACTTGGGAGCCAGGCAGCAGGCAAACATCTTTCCTCCTGCAGGAGGGTGCGCGCATGTGGTCCAGGAGCACACACACTGAGCAGGTGGTATGCTCGGCTTTTCAATCCTGACGTACATGACCTGTCCTTCACTGTTGATTGGAGCTCAGGTGCACAGTCTTTCGTGATTGGCTAATTCAAAGGGAGGGGTTGGCCTTTGCCATTTCAGGATGGCAGCCCCCATGGGAGCTGCAAGTCATGCAGCCAACATGGCGGCTGCCTAAACTGTTCTTTGACAGAAAAGATGACTTGTCTATTCTCACACTACTTAGGAGAATGGGTAACTAGTGCATAGAAGCCCACACTTCTCAATGATTTATAAACAAAAGCTTTTATAAAGAAAAAGTGCTGAGTAATCATATTAAGGGGTTTTGAGTCATGGGCTGTGTTGGTTGGTCAGTTCTTTTGAAGCCTCAGTAATCCACTTCCTTCAGAGCCTGGTGGCATCCTGTCTGGGCTGCATTGAAATGGCCAAATGGCCTGGGAGAGAAAGAAGTCTGTGAGACATCCTGAGAGAGAGCCAGCAATATCATCCTAGGAGCAGAAATAAAGGAATGGCGCTCTACATTTTATGCTTCTCAGGCCACATCCTTCTGCCACTTGAGCAGAGTACACCTCCTGAAATTCGCCCTCCAGGCAGGCCTGCCGGCCCAGAACACGACTACTCGCCAGTGCAGTAAGATTGTTAAGGAAGGCTAATTTAAACTATATGCCCAGTGCACTAAATTTGTGCACTCGAGGCCTGCACCCTCTCGCATTATGGAAGCCCTCAGGGGATGTCCAACTGATGGCTTAGGTCCACTCCTCGCAGGGAGTGGGCCTAAGCTGGCAGTCGGACATCCTTAGCACTGCTGCAGAGGCGGAGAGGCTCTTGCCACCGCTGCTGCGCTCTCCAGCCTTGAGCCTGGCTTCGGGCTGAGCGGCACTCCCCCTGTGGGAGCTCACTGACCAACAGGGGGGAATATCCTGTGTTGAGCGTCTGCCCCCTGGTGGTCAGTGCATGTCATAGCGACTGGTAGTTCCACTGTTCGGTTGATTTTCATGTTAGCCTTTTATTATATAGGATAAAAGCTAAAATCTAATATAGCTAGTCTGTTATGATTTGCTATCAGTTTTAATTTTTTGATGCATCCTTATTTCTTTTGTCATCATAGGCAGTTAGCTATTAATATAAGAAATAGAGCAAAAGGGAATTAAATAGTTTCCATAAACTGAGAAGCAGAAATGAGTAGCAGAGCAGAATTTCCACCTAGTTCACTGGTAAACAGACCCATCGACACTCTCTAGGGGAGGTGCCCCTGGGAGGACTTACTCCTAGGAATGGACAGGAAATCCCCCAGGAGTGCTGACAGCCTGGTATGAAGGCTGGGGCGGGGGAGGGGGGGCTCCTCTGCTGGGCACATGCTCAAGAGAAACTAGATGCTGTAATGGAACTTGTGGACATGCTCAGTGGGAGTCAGGGTGAGGAAACAGAGGGCAGGGCCTCACCTGGGAACATGGGAAAGGCAATCAGATTGGATAGAGGACATGAAACCCCAGTAGAGTTTGCTGGGAAGGAGTCCAAAGCAGGCTTGGAAAAGTCAGGAATTTGGGTTGGATAATTGGAATGGTGCTCTGTCCTTTACCTAAACCAAGTAGATATATGGCAGTGCTTCTAGAGCTGGCCCACCATAGGTGCCTGAGGGTGGATTAATTCCCCTTAATGCAAATTAAGTCTTATAATCACATTTAAACTTCTCTACACATGTACATTTAAAATTCTTTCCTCACGTCACCACAAAAAGACCTATTGCGCACACCAGCAACACTTTCCCAATTAAAAATGCATACATAGATATCATCTGTATCGCTCAAGTTCTTGGTAGTAATATTGACCAGAAAAAATACATTACCAGTAATACTGACCATCAATTTTTATCAAAGAGCCTTATATCAATAAACCATGTACTATTTTATAAATACCATTATGCCTCTAGTAATTTAGCAGAAATTAAAAAGCAACAATTTCTGTTGTTTCAGAATTGTTGGCAAGGTGATAAGCAGAACAAAGCCACTGATACAATGAGGGAAAACTATTGTAGAGTAAGGAGATTTTTTTCATAGCAGTAAATCCTCGAAAATATAGGGGACATAAGTAACTCCTCAGAGTATATGCAAATCTTATCTGAGAAAGGTAGAGTTTGTCCCAAGATAAGTGACCAATACTTCAAAGAAGGCTGTCTTCTAACATTACATTCAGCATGTGCGGTGATGCTGCATTTCCATCATCACTGATGCTTTCATTGTATTCACATGATTAGCATTCCATCACAATAAGACAGGAAAGGAGCCCAGATTTCTCTCCGGTTGGCACTTAAATGTATGCTCCACCAGGAGAATGTAGCAAAGAATTTCTGCAAGGCAGGAATCTTCACCTGCTTTGTTGACTTTCTAATAAGTGTCATGTATTTTTCATGTGGTATTTCATTTTATATGAATAACAATTCTATAGAACAGTAATTATTTTTATTTTACAGTGAGAAGGCAAGTCAAGAGCAGATAAACCCCCCTCTTCGCTGCACCACCCTAATCATGTATGTGTGCACATGTCGGTCTCTGCCCAAGGTCCAGGGACTTCCCCCTAGGTGCAGGTAAGGAACCAAGCCTCCCCCTGTAGGCGAGGCAACACTTGCCGACCCTCCAAGTTTCTGGTGGTTCCACCCTCTTCAGTTCTGACATCCCTGCCTTGTTGAGTTCAATGTCCCTGGAAAATCTAGGCAAAATCCAGGACAGACTGAGTTGTGTGGCTCTAGAACTGGGATCATTTTCCTCATGCATGTCTAACTGGTTCAGAACTCTCTCTTCACACAGCCAAATATTGGTCTGTTGGGGCCTTAAAACCTCTGCTGCCTTCTCCCATATTACTCCCTGAGACTCCACCCTTTCAGAGAGTTTTGCAGGCATGTGGCAGATGGCAGCTAGCATTTGAGAATTCCAGGACTTTTTCTAAGTGGCCTCAGAACAGCACTGACATCCAGTTTGAATGTGTATTAATCTGGTGAATATCACTTGCTTCTACCTGGCTACTTACTGCGAACCTACAAATGCAACTCAAGTATCACTGGAAGATTTTTTATTTATTTTTACTTTATTTCATTTAAAAACATACATATTTTTATTGATTTCAGAGAGAAAGGGAGAGGGAGAGAGAAATAGAAACATCAATGATGAGAGAGAATCATTGATTGGCTGCCTCCTGAATGCCCCACACTGGGGATCAAGCCCGCAACCTGGGCATGTGCCCTCATTGGGAATTGAACCTCCTGGTACATATGTCAACACTCAACCACTGAGCTGTGCTGGCTGTGCTGGAAGCTTTTTAAACGATTGAGCCTAATAGGCAGACAGCCGGGAGAGACAGATGCAGGCAGATCTCAGGGTGCCTTGAGACTTTTGCTGATTTGCCCTTGGGCTCAGTGTTGGTGGGAAACAGATTTGGTGAACAGCTTGGTCCTTCCTATGCACAAGCAGGCTCAGCAGAGACAGCCACAAGCTGTGGATCACTTTGTGGCTCCAAACAGGTTGGGCAGATCCAGTCAGAGGCAGGGTCTGACATTGACCCGCACCAGAGTCCCTCCCAAGAGCCTCAAAACCAAAACACTCAGTGGCCAGCTTCTGACAACCTAAGAGCAGGGCCCGGCAAGCTTCACAAGTGGCACATCTAAAGAGAGATCTCCGCAGGATTTAGACCCCGCTGAGGCAAATTCCACTTTCTGTGCTCAGCACCCACACAGCAGCTCATACACTGCAGTTGGGGCCGATCCTCACAGTCAGCCAGCCTGACAGTTGACCTCACTGGCCAATAATCAAGTCTCTATTACATAACCCACACAGGGACTTCCTGGAGCACCCAGCTAAGGAATTCAAGGAGACAGTGCCTCTGGGTCCCACAGGACACCTACTACACCTACTACCCTACCAATACTGGGAGACAGCTGATCAACCTAATACACAGGAACAAATGCAAAGAGGCAGCCAAAATAGGGAGCCAAAGAAACAAGCCCCAAATGAAAGAACAGGAGAAATCTTCAGAAAAACACCTAAATGAAATGCAGGTCAGTGTTGGAAGCTGATCCACCCTGGCTGCTTGAGGCAGTTCCTGCAGGGATGTTTCAAGGAACCTTGAAATGGAGATGAGAAACGCCCTAGCCTTTGGAATGGAATGGATGGGGTTAAGATCAAATAGGATGAATGCAGATGTAAGGGGACAAAAGGGGGAGGAACCTGGATAGGAGAAGAAAGGTTGTTTCCCCAGGTAAGGACCAAATAGTATAAATACAGACGTTAGATGACAATAAAAAGAAGAACCTGGCTATGATGATCACCTGAACACTGCCTCCATGTCATTCATTCTTTGCCAACTCCGTCCACACCTTTGGGAACCCCTGGACCCACTGGGGCTGGACCCCAGCAGGTCAGTAATCTACCAGATATAGAGTTCACAACAATGGATATAAGGATGCTTAAGGAAATTAGGGAAAGGATGGATAAAGTCAGTGAGAACTTAAATAGAACTTAAATAGATACTTAGCAATATCTCAGTCATAGAAGCCATAAAAAATAACCAGTAAGAAGAATACAATACAGTCACACCTCACCTCACCTTGGTTCTTGACCAAGCTATTCACAGAAAAAAAATATCTCAGTCTTTGAACAAAATTTTGGGTCTTGACCTGACAAACTACTCATGCTGATGCATCAGCATGGCAAAAAGCATCTCTCAGGCCACAAACAAAGGAGAGAATGTGAGTCAGTCACTAAATCTTGCATTGTTTACATCTCAGGAAATGGTGCTGTGAGTATTTTTGTGGGTTATTTTTGTTTGCGTGTGTTTATGCTTTTTTTTTTCTTTATGCTTTTTTTTTTTCTGGCAAAATGAACATTTGGCACAATTTAAAAACCTATGGAGGCCATTAGAATGCTAATGTTGTTAAAGGGGGTGAAAGAAAGAGTGATTACAGACAATTGAAGAGGTAGAAAAACTGTTGGTGTGGATGAATGAAAATCAGTTAGTGGTGATTGCATTTCTGAGGCAAAGATGCAGCATAGTGACTCCCTGAAAGCACCCCTAGAACTAGTGCTGAAAGATTCGTTCAAGGCTAGCAGGGAGTTGTTTGATACATTTAAGAAAAGAAGTGTTTGTTTATATGTTGAACAGTACATTGGACATGTGCTGCATATAAGAATGGTTAAAATAGGGAATCATTTGGGGATCTGGAACAAATTAATCCATTTTACATTATTTCTAATGGGAAAAATGATTTTTTTTAACAAATCATTTCTCGAACAGCCTTCCAGAATGAATTAAATTTGAGATCTGAGGTTCCAGTTCATCTGAAATGAAGAATACACTAGAAGCAACAAGCAGTAGGTTAGATGAAGCAGAGAATCCAATCAGTGATTTACAAGATAAGGTTGCAGAAAACACCCAGTCAGAGCAGCAACAGGAAAAAAGAATTTTTAAAAAATGAGGATATTTTAAGGGACCTTTGGGACACTACGACTCTGGTAGTGTTCATTGTAAAGCAGGCTGTTATAAAAAAAACATAATGTTTTGGGAATTGTTCAAAATCATTACTTTGCCACTGGATGTTTCTCAAAATGGTTGCTCTCTCCTTCTTATAGAATCACAAGGGGATTTCTCGTCCATCTTTCCCATGAGAACCTGTTATGTTTCACCTCCCACACACTCAGTAAACTCATAAAAATGTGGAGAGCTTCCTAAAACTAGAATCCAAGATATTTTGACTTTGAAGGTAGTCCACACTCGGCCTCCTCAATTCATTAAAGACTGCTTAAGGGTTGCTGCTAGTTGCTAACTTCAGCAGCTTGTGCTCTTGCTTACCTGTGAGTCTCTGTGTCCTCACATCTTTCCTGTTTGGGAATAGCAGTATTCTTTGCTACTTTTAGTTTCTTCAGCTTTTTTTTTTCTTATTTTAAGGATGAAAAGGATGACTTTAAAGTTCTTTGCCTGTTGAAACAGACTCTGGAGTATTGCCACTATTTTTTATTTTAGCCATTCTTATACCTGTGCACTAAATATCTCATTGGAATTTTAATTTCCATATAACCGATCTCTAATGGTGCTAAATATCTCTCCATGCGTTTATTTGCCTTGTGTATATCCTCCTTTTTTGTTAATCCTCACCAGAGGCCATTTTTTTTCACTGATTTTTAGAGGGACAGGAAAGGAGGGGGAGAGACAGAGAGAGAAACATCAATGTGAGAGAGGCATGATTGGTTGCCTTCTGCATGAACCCTGAAGGGGCCATGGATGGAGCTTGCAACTGAGGTATATGCTCTTGACCAGAATCAAACCCGTGTCCCTTCAGTCCTTGGGCCAACACTCTAATCACTGTGCCAAACCATCTTGAGCATGTATATCCTCTTGAAAGATGTATTTGTGGTATCATTTGCCCATTTTCTAATTGGATTTCTATTTAGTTTACTGTTGACTTATTAGAGTTTTTTAAATGTATTTTTAAGTACTAATTCTTTTAGGCACACGTGGCTTATAAATATATTTTCCCAATTTATTGCTTGTCATTTTATCTTCTTCACATGGACTTTAGCAGAGAAAAATTTTAAATTTTGATAAGGTTTAATGTTTTTGTTGTTTCTTTTATGGATTATGCTTTTAGTATCAAATATTTCAAATATTTTTCTTATTTTTTAATTTAAAATCACTTTTATGAAATAATTACAGTTTTATGTTCACATTGATAATCTATTTTGACTTAATCTTTAATCTTATGTGAGGTTTAGATTGAGGTTCATGTTTTGCCTAAGAATTTCTAATTGCCCCACCATCTTTTGTGAAAAAGTAATCCATCCTTCATTGAATTTTTGTTCATTTCTCAAAATGAGTGGGGCATATTTTCATTGAACTACTTCTATATTCTCTACTCTGTTGTGTCTGTCCTTATACTAAAACCATATTGTCTTCATTTTATTGGTATAAAATAGGTCTTCATAATGAGTAGAATGATTCTTTCCACTTTATTGTTTTTATTCACCTATCAATATAAATTTTATGGTATATTTGCTATGTCTACAACAACCCTTATTGGGGTTTTGATAGAAATTGTCTTAATCCTATAGATTAACCTGAGGAATATTGACATCTCTACTACATTGAGTCTTGCAGTCTGTGAGCAAATTATGTACCTTTGTTTATGTCTTAATTAATTTTATTTATTCTCCTGGATATTATTTAAATATAAATTATGTATACATAGATATATATGTAAGGATTTCATTTACTTTGAAGTTACTGCAAATGGTTTTATATTTTTAACATTGATGTCTACATGTTCATTGTTCGTAGAAATGTGTGTGTTTCTTACACATTGAGCGTGTACCAGTGAACTTGCTGGTGTCATTTATCAGATTTAAGGCTTTTATTTATATTTCTTTGTAAATACCTGGAATTTATTTTGTCCTAATATGTATGACTTTCATTTATTTTTCTTGTCTTACTGAAATGAGTAGAATCTCTAGTACTCTCTCTGTTCAATAATATTAGTAAGAGTAGACGTTTTATCCTTATTCACAATCTGATAGAGAAAACATCCAGTTTTTTTACCCTTAAGATGACACTGGTAATATTTTGCATGACACCCAGTACATTTTGTTGTTTTGAAGTGGTATATGTTCTTTGTCAAGTTAAAGGAGTTTCCCTTCTATTTATAGATTACTGAAAGTTTTTTTTTGTTGTTGTTAAATAAGGAATAGGTATTGAATTTTAATAAAATTTAGATGGTTTCTCCATCTTTATTGATATGATTATGTGATATTTTCTCCTTAGCCTCTAAATATGGTGGATTACTCTTTTAATTTTTTTTTAAAAATATATATATATGGAACTATTTATTTGTATAAAATCTTGAATATCTGGAATAAATGTTATGGGGCCATGTTTAATAATTATGTGTATATGTAGTTGAATTGGGTTTTCTGATATTTTGCTGATTTTCGTGTCTAATGTATAGATACATTCCTTTGTAACTTCCTTTATGCTGCCTTTGTATGCTGTAAGTAACAGTGATGCTGGCATTAAGCAGTCATTTGGGAAATGTTTTTTCCTCTTCTATTTTGTGGATATGGAGCCTGTAGTTTAGAGGCTGTTTGGTCTCACCAAATTGACATCAAGGTGTTAGAGATTGTGTGGCAGTGGTGGCTGTTAGAGAATCACTTAAGGCTGCCCACACTCATTTTATGTCTCCTTCCTCCATCTTTAAGGCCAGCAACTTCAGGTCATTTTAGCTTATCATCGTGCCATTTGTTCAGTTTTCTTCCACTCACTCTTCTACTTTAAGGGATCTAGTGATTATGTTGAGCTTACCTAGATAATACAAGATTGTCTCCAAGCTGTGCTATCACACAGCCCTCCAGAAATGTGTGGGCCTTCTATGCATTTCTCTGGGATTCACTCCATTGCAAAAACAAAACATGTTTCTCTACAGATAATTCCATTCAGATTTATAGTTTCTGCTCAAATTGCTGAGAGGCTCAGTGAGTCACATGCTGAATTTCTGCGGCAGCGTGTGACTGGATACTCTTTTTTAGTTTTTATTCTTTGAGATCTTGGGGAAGGTTGTCCAGCCATATCTTTGGCTTTTTCTAGGGCCAGTTTCCTGACACTGAATCTCCTGATTGTAATGTCTCCCGTGTCCTGGATGAGCTGAGAATTCCCAAATCATCAATTTCTAGTTTCATTGTGCTCAACAGTTCTATTTTATTTAACTATAGTTTGTACACAACATTATATTACAGTTATATTAGTTTCAGATGTTCTTATCTAAATCTCTTCTCTCTCCGATTTCACTGTAAGCAATAAGAAGAAACCAGGCTGTAAGGCTGCTTGAAAATCTCAGCTGAATCCAATTTCACTTTACACACATTCTGTTTTACACAATTCTGCTCAACTTTTTTCTTTTATATAACAAGAGTCACCTTTTCTCTAACATTGATTGGTTGCCTCTTGTATATGCCCTGACCAGGGATGCAATCCCCAACCCAGGCATGCATCCTGGAAATCGAACCTGCAACCTTTTGGCATATATAGCATGGCACCCCAACCAACTGAGCCACCCAACCACGGCATAACATTCATACTTTTATTAATATCTATTCAAGTTAACCTATGTGTTTTTTCTTATTCTCCTCAAAAAAATTTCAGGCTCTTCCCACTGCTAAATTCCAAAGCCTCTCTCATGGTTTAAGTTATTTGTCATAGTAGCACTCCAACTCTGCCTTAGTTGGAGAAACCTGTACTGGAGTCCTATTGGTGCTACAGAAAATTACTAAAAATGTAGTGATTTAAAACAAATTTATTATCTTACATTTATTTAAGACAGAAAGCTAGCATTGGTCTCATTGGGATAAAATAAAGGTGTATAATACTGGGTCCTTTACAGAGGCTTTTGGGGAAAATCTGATTCATTTTCTTACCAGTTTTTAAAGGCCACCCACATTCCTTGGCTAATGTGCCCTTCCTCCACGTTGTTTGTAACCTTATGCTTGAGACTTTCTCA
This sequence comes from Myotis davidii, assembly GCF_000327345.1. NCBI lineage: Eukaryota > Metazoa > Chordata > Mammalia > Chiroptera > Vespertilionidae > Myotis > Myotis davidii. The sequence goes on from NW_006300367.1 coordinate 1,201,703, forward strand.
TGATTCCCTTTGTCTGATTTCTGCCTTCCACTCTCAATTTTTAAAGATCATTGTGATTACGTTGGAGTCACATAGATAATTCAAGATAATCTAAATTTTATATTAGTTTAGCATATGAAGGTTAGCAAATTTATATCTGCAACTTTGACTTATCTTTGCACAGGGCATTAAGACTAAAATACTTATAGGACTAAGATATTAATATCTTTGGGGACCATTAACATTCTTACCACAAGCATGAAAGGCAAAACTGAGCGTAAGTGCAAAGCTGTTGTGAAAAATAATCTAAGCAGAGCCACTTGAAAATGGAGCCAGAGCTGCGCTCTGAGAGGAAGTGCATGACTTACACCTCAAGACTTTGGAATATTAAAATAGCAAAATAACCTTGTACTGGGCAGGAAGCAACATGTGTCCCAAAGAACTGTTTGCAAAGATAACAGGAAAGCATGTATTATGACTACCGAACTGATGACTACTAGATGGGTCATTGAAAACATTCTTTAGAATTAGTGTCACTGTGTTAGCTCGTCTGCACCAATAGCAAAGCCTTCCTTCTATTGATGTCATCTTCCCCTTCCCTTTTTCATAAACACCCGTGGCCTTGGTCTCCTAATCAGAACACTATTTGGGCATCTGTCTAAATGTGTGCTTCACAAACAGCTATTTTTTTTATTATTATTCTCAAGTAACTGCTTCTTGTTTCTAACTTTGGCCTTTACTTTCAGGATAACACTGCTCCTCACAGAAGCTCAGACTCTAAGAAGTGTAAGGACAAAAGGACTGAAAAGATGCAGATGCAAGTTGGCAGGTGTTCTCTTTTAAGGGCACAGTCATCTGCATGGCATGGGCTCTGCTTTCCTGTCTGGAAAATGTGCCCTTTGTTTCACCCAGCAATGAACATTGATAATATATTAACCCTGGTACTCAACAGTGCAGCAAGTCATAACCAAAGGTTTCTCCTGTTTCTCTCTTTTGGTAATATGTGAGTAGCACCTACATTCATTTTCATTTAAATAATCACACCTTTAAAAAGTATTTTAAAATTAAGAGCAGCTTGATTTAAACTATTTTCTCTCAAGGTCTTAGAAAGTGATTTGGATATCTATCCAGAGTTCTATATGAACTTTATATAAGTTAATTCAATAAAAATAAAATTGTGTAGACCAAACAAAGCACATTTGCTGGTTAAATTGAACCTGCAGGATATACTACTACTACTTTGAAAACACACAAAAGTTAAAAATAAACTTTTGAGAGGACCACAGGGAGACAGCATTTGTATAAACCAATGTGATTTTGGTGATTAAAGTTTCACTCCTATGTTTTATAATTCATAAATTCCTATAGTTATAGCAATAAAAAATAAACACATAATATTACCTGATGATTTTCTTTGTTTTCTTTTTTTTTATTGCTTAAAGTATTACAAAGGGTATTACATATGTGTCCATTTTTCCCCCCGCCCTAGACAGTCCCCTAGCCTCCTGTACCTGATGATTTTCTAAAATTTTAATTTTGCTTTCAAATTAAGAAAGTTGAAAAAATAGATTAAAGTAATTTCTACAGAGTGCCAACATCCCATCTAAGCTGTCTTTTCTCAGGGCATCTCAGAGTAGACCAAAGATAAAGTGGAAGGCAGAGTTATATAAATTACTAAAATTTCATTATTTCTTCATCAATTCTAATTAGCTGAGAATTATTGTATATTTTTTATAAAAAACCATTGTAAGCAACTCAACTCATTTACAAACATACCACATATAAATAACTGGACAAACTAATAAGGGAATAGAAACCACATAGTAGATTAATGGATGAGAAAACTTGAACCAGTCAATGCAAATATGTTTTTTTTTTTTTCTGAAGCTCATAGATAGTGATAAATAATGAAAATGTTAATGGGCAGAAGGCCTAGTCTCTCTCCTGGTTGCTAGTGAGAGTGGAATTCTTGCAATATCTCAAGAAAAAGAATTTCCTGAGATGCCCATGAGACAAGTGATTTTTATTTGCATTGACTTAAATCCCTGGGTTTCCAAAGTCCCATTTCCTTTAGTCCATTCATAGGATAAGTGTAGCTGGGGCTTTAGCAGAGCTAAAATTAGAGCCAGTGTCCAGAGTTCCCTTTCTGAGTTCAGCCTCACTTTGTTGTCTGGCAGAGGGAAAGCAGAGTGGACTAAAACTGTGTAAACATAAGCCAGGATTGGGGGATGCAGGGATAGAGCTCAGGAGGCAGACACCCTGATTTTCTGTGCTGAGTCATTCCTTCATGCTGCAGATGTCATCTTTCTCAGGAAAACCTGTGCTATCCTGTTGTTTTTTTCTGGGGGGCAGGGGGCGGGGGCTGGTGGAGAGACAGACCCACCCTATTGGAAAATCCCATACCCCACCCTGTGGAATTTCTGAAGCACATTAAGAGATTGAGAATAACAATTAGACTCCAGGCAGAAGCAATGGTCCCACCCTATTGGAAAACCTCTCATCCCACCTCTGCACCTTTGCTTAAGGACACTCAAACCTAATCCAATCTTTCTGTAGACAGAGGTGGTTCTCTGGAGGCTTTGAGCCTTGGCCTGATCTAATTAGTCAGAAACAGCAGTTTGGATCCCTGCTGCAGACACCATCCCAGACTGCTCAGTGACGCAAAAGCCAGCAGGATCCCAAGAGCCTGCAGCTGACACCTGCAGGACCAGCTCCATGGGGGAAGGAAGTACAGCCCAGGACCCCAGAACAGGATTAATCAAGGGGTGAGAATCAAGGCAGACATTACCTCTGGACTAAGGAGTCCAGATCACTGGCCAGCTGGCACACCACCCCTGAGGTTGAACTTCACTAGCAGCAAGTTAGGGGGGAGATCACTTCCACAAACTGGCCATTAACAATCAAGTCACAATTACAACAGGAGAGCCCAAACAATGCACACAAGGGGCATTCCTAGAGCATCCAGCTCAGGTGATCAAAGAGACTATACCACTGGACCTCTCAAGACAACTTCTACATAAGGCAATTCCACAAAGAGTGGGAAGCATATCAGTTTTATCTAATATATAGAAGCAAACATAAAGAGACAACTAAAAGGGGAGACAAAGAACAACCCCAAATGAGAAAAAAGAAGGAATCTTCAGAAAAAGAACTAAATGAGAAGAAGTCAAGCAACTTATCAGAAATAGAGTTCAAAGTAATGGTTATAAAGATGCATAAGGAACTTAGTAAAAATTACAACAGCATGAGAAGGAAAATAGAGGCCATTAACAAGAACCAGACAGAAATGAAGAATGATATATCTGGCATGAAGAACACACTGGAAGGATTAAAAGTAGATTGGATGAAACAGAGGGGCAAATAAGCCATTTTGAAGACAAGGTAGAAATAAATACCAATTAGAGTAGCAAATATAAAAAAGAATTATAAAGCAGGAAAATAGCTTTAAGAGAGCTTTGGGACAACATGAAATGTAACAATAGCTGCATTACAGGAATACCAGAAGGGGCAGAGGATGATCAAGGAACAGAGATCCTATTTAAAGAAATAATGATAGAAAACTTCCCCAACCTGGTGAAGGAAAATGCCATATAAGTTCAGGAATCACAGAGAGAGCTAATCAAGAACCCAAAGAGACCCACACCTAGATAATCACAATTAAAATGCAAATGTTAAAGACGAAGAAAGAATCTTAAAGGCAGCAAGAGAAAGGCAGAAAATTATATACAAAGTAGTTCTCATTAGAATGTCAACTGACTTCTCAAGAGAAACACTTCAGGCCAGAAGGAAGTGGCATGAAGTACACAAAGTAATGAAAAGCAAGGGCCTGAATCCAAGAGTACTGTATCCAGCAAGGCTATTTAATACTGAAGATGAAATAAAAAGCTTTCCAAACAAAAAAGAGGTTAAAAGAGTACATTACCACCAAACAGGAAATGCAAGAAATGTTAAAGGGACTACTTTACGCAGAAGAAAAGATGAGAGAAAGGATCAAAGGCATAAATAAAATAAAAATGGCAATAAATAAAACCATATTAATAATAACCTCAAATGTAAATTGACTAAATGCTTTAGTCAAAAGACTGAATGGATAATAAAACATGACCCATGTATATGCTGTCTACAAGAGACCCACCTCAGAACAAAGGATACACACAGACTGAGAATAAAGGGATGCAAAAATATATTCCATGCAAACAGAAAGGGGAAAAAAGCTCGACTAGAAATATTCATATCAGACAAAAAATAGACTTCAAAACAAAAACATGACAAAAGAAAGAAGGCCACTACATAATACTAAGGGAATGATTCAGTAAGAAAACGTAACCATTGTAAACATATATGAACACAATATAGGAGCA
>NW_006300367.1:1206250-1206825 GCF_000327345.1 Myotis davidii
CAGGGAGGATAATAGCATGGTAATAAACAATGAATGGATTTCCAGTGAGATCAAGCAAGAAATTAAAAACTTCCTGGAAACAAATGAAAATGAACACACAACCACCCAAAACCTATGGAGTACTGCAAAAGCATTCCGAAGAAGGGAAGTTCATAGCACTACAGGCCTACCTCAAGAGACAAGAAAAAGTACTAATAAACTATCTAACTCTAAAACTAAGTGAATAAGAAATAGAACAGCCCTAGCCAGTCTTGCTCAGTGGATAGAGTGTCGGCCTGTGAACTGAAAGGTCCCGGGTTCGATTCCAGTTAAGAGCACATGCCTGGTTGCAGGCTCAATCCCCAGTAGGGGCGTGCAAGAGGCAGCCAAACAATGATTCTCTCTCATTATTGATGTTTCTATTTCTCTCTCCTTCTTCCTTCCTCTCTGAAATCAATAAAAATATATTTTAAAAGCAGCCTAATTAGATATCTAGTTTGTTTTATTGAGTTTTTCTTATGTCCCCTTAAATTATGCACCTGAGTATATGTGTGTATATACATAAAATTAGTGCTTGCTGGATTCACAGCTGTGTC
>NW_006300367.1:1207051-1211106 GCF_000327345.1 Myotis davidii
GGAGGCATCAGGCCTGGGCAAGGGGCAGAGCCAGTGATGGGGGGAAATGAGGGTCCCCTGCCCAGGCCTGACGCCTCTGTCAGAGGCGTCAGGGCTGGGCAAGGGGGCAATCCTGCAATTGGAGGGTGATGGGGGTCAATGCCTGAGGGCTCCCAGTATGTGAGAGGGGGCAGGCTGGGCTGAGGGACATTCCCCCCCCCCGACACCCAGTGCACGAATTTCGTGCACTGGGCCCCTAGTATTTAAATAAAAAAGAAATAGAATAGCAAGACAAGCCCAGATGAAGTAGAAGGAAGGAAATAATAGAGATCAGAGCAGAAATTAATGATATAGAGACAAAAAAATAGTACGAAAGATCAATAAATCTAAATGATGGTTCTTTGAAAATATAAACAAGATTAATGAATCCCCAGCCTGACTTATCAAGAAACAAAAAAAGAGGACTCAAATAAATAAAATCAGAGATGAAAGAGGCAATATAATTATGGACACCACAGAAATACAAAGGATTGTAAACAAATACTATGAACAACTATATGTCAACAAACTGGACCATCAGGGTGAAATAGACAAATTTGTAGAAACATCCAATATCCCAAATCTCAATCAGGAAGAATAAAATAAACCTGAGTAAACCAATAACAACTGATTAAATTGAAGCAGTAATTTAAAAATTTCCAGCAAATAAAACTCCTAGACTGGATGGATTTACAGGTGAATTTTACCAAATATTCAAAGAAGAACTAATACCTATCCTCCTCAAGCTATTCCAAAAAATTCAAGAGGTAGGAACACTTCCAAGATCTTTTTATGAAGCTAGCATTATCCTAATTTCAAAACCAGATGCAGACACTACAAAGAGAAAATTACAGGCCAATATCCCTGATTCTAAAATCCTCAGCAAAATATTAGCAAATTGGATCTAGCAATACATTAAAAAGTTCATATACCATGATCAAATGTGCTTTATTCTGGGGATGTAAGGATGGTAAAATATTCACAAATCAATAAATGTGATACATCACATAAACAAATTGAAAGATTAACACATGATCATATCAATAGATGCGGAAAAGGCATTCAACAAAACACAGCACTCTTTTTTTTTATATAAAAACTCTCAGTAAAGTGGGAATAAAAGGATCATACCTCAACATGTTAAAGACCATATATGATAAATTACAGCCAACATCATACTTAATGGTCAAAAACTTAAAGCATTTCCCTTAAGAACAAGAACAAGACCAGGATGTTCTCATTCACCACTCTTATTCAACATATTACTGGAAGTCCTAGCCACAGCTTCTATGCTCCAACATAACCATGATATCTGTCTATCATTCAAAATTGATTCAGGTAACTTTTCTTAATTCCCATGTAGGGTAACATTTATTGATATATTTATACTAGAGGCCAGCACATGAAATTCTTGCCTGCACCCTCTCCCAGTCCCGGACCCCTCAGGGGATATCCACCTACCAGCCGGCAGTTAGACATCCCTCTTGCAATCCAGGATCCCTCACTCCTTACCACTCATCTGCTTGCTCTTTACTGCTCTGCTCTCTGCTACATAGCACTGCTGCAGAGGCAGGAGAGGCTCCCGCCACCTTCGTGGCGCTTGCCAGCCTTGAGCCCAGCTCTGCCTGAGCAGCTGCTCCCCTTGTGAGAGCACACTGACCACCAGGGGACAGCTCCTATGCTGAGCGTATGCCCCTGGTGGTCAGTGCACATCATAGCCACTGGTCATCCCAGTATTTCCACCCTCACGGTTGCTTAGGCTTTTATTATATAGATTAGTCACAAAGGATAAGTTGAGAAGCCATAAACAGATGCTTTACGTTAGTCAATATACTTCAATTACATACAAATAATACAGTGACATATCTGTTGTATGACCTTTCATTATGTTAATCCATCTGGCACATGGTCTGAGCACAATTAATCTGACCTAATTAAAAGAAAAATGACTTTTGGTGAATTTCTTAACCAGGATTATTATATAATACCACATTAATCAAAAAAATATATAATCACATGATAATGTAAAATTTCAGAGAATTTTTGTTGTTATTGTAAATCCTCACCCGAGGATATTTTTTTGCATTGATTTTTAGAGAGAATGCAAGTGAGGGAGAGAGAAACATAGATGTGAAAGAGATACATCGACTGCTTGCCTTCCACATGTACCCTGAGCAGCCCAGGGATTGAGCCTGCAACCAAGGCACATGCCGTGGACTGGAATCTAACTCAGAACGCTTTGGTCCAAAGGCCGACTCTCTCTACCCACTGAGCAAACTGTCCAGGGCTGAGGATTCTTTATAATTTTTCTGAAATTGCATAACATTTTGTTTTGGGAACAAGTCAGGAAATTTTCTATTCCCAGTACATTTCAATTTCCAAATGCACAAATATAAGAAAAGTAATACACTACATATTAAAATGATGAGTTCCTCAGCTAGCAATTTCAAACTCAATGTTTTTTGGAACACAGCAGGGAAAGATGCTCCATGAAGAAAGAATTGCGTGTTCAATCATATTTTAGAAATCCTGTATAAAATACCCCTATCTGGAAGATACACAGTAAATGTAAGTATATTATAGACTTTTGAGAACTCTATGAAACTTGTTTAATTTTTTAAACCATGGTTTCTATAACATATTTAAACAATATTTTGTAGCTACTGTGGAATTTTATTCTTCTCTTATGCCTTTAACATCCTATGATACATTTTAGGAAGTTATTATTCTATGTGTTTCCATAAAATTGAATGCCCTCTCCAAATGTGTGTCATTGTGAATATATAAATATATAGCAGAACAGGATGTGTTTAGTCATCTCAAAAAGAGAAGTATTTTAGCTTAAAAGCTCTTCCCCATTTTAAAATGTATTTTTTCTATAATTTCCTTATAGCTTTATCTGTTATATTGTAGCTACAATATTCAGGCTGAAGTGTTAGACTAAAATCACAGGAATCTTGGTGCTGAACTATTTATTTTTATCAAATCAGAGTTTTCCTATATAATTTTACTGTTGCAATTAAAGCAAAAAAATGTTTGTTGCTGTTTGTAATATGTTTGCAATTACTGTAATTTGAAACCATTAATCAACTTACCCTACCTTAGCTATATAATCTTATTTTCCATTGATCTCCAATAAATGTATGCCAGATTATATTGATGTAAAGTAATTAAAAAGCACCACCCCCAAATAATTATTTCTGGAATAAAAATATAGTAATCTTACAATGGAAGATTCAAGACACACATATTTATACGCAATAAGGATATACCTCCACCCCAAACTCCAGTTACAAAGTAACAAACCTCTCCGATAGTAATGCAATCTTTTCTTTATATCTAGGTCTGCAGAGAATACAGAATATAGAATTGGAGCCAGGCCAGAGTGGTTCAGGGATTGAGATTCAACCTATGAATCAGGAGGTCACAGTTTGATTCTTGGTCAGGGCACATGCCCGGGTTGTGGGCTCAATCCCCAGTAAGGGTTGTGTAGGTGGCAACTGATCAATGATTCTCTCTCATCATTAATTTTTCTATTTCTCTCTCCCCCTCCATTCCTCTCTTAAATCAATAAAAAATAGTAAAAATTAAAAAAAAAGAATATAGAATTGGAGATGCAGAGCTATACCACATTAAATCATAATAGAGAATGGTCTCGAGTTCACACATAAAAGATATGTTTCTCTCCTCGACTCCAGGTTTGACTGTAGGTAAAGTCTGGAATTAAATGTTCCTTTTTTTTTTCTGCTTTAACAGAAGACATAGTGTTGAACAAACAAAGCAATAAAATTAGAAACTGGAATTGAAGTCTTCAAGGAATAACATTAGAAATTTAAACTGGAATCCCAGCAACAACACAGAGCAGGTAACTATTAAGGAACCAGCTCTGGATAGTTGACGTCCCCAAATCAGTTTTAAGTGCGATAGAGAAGCCATATAGCCTCAGAGGCCAACCCAAGAACACTGCCACCCAGAGGCTGAGCCACAAACTGACTCTTTGCTAAACACAAAATAAGGCAGTCTGGGAAACAAATACG
>NW_006300367.1:1218934-1225072 GCF_000327345.1 Myotis davidii
AAGGAGTTCTTACCATTTGCAACAGCATGGATGGAACTGGAGAGCATTATGCTAAGTGAAATAAGCCAGTTGGAGAAAGATAAATATCACATGAACTCACTCATTTATGGAATATAATGAACAATAGAAACTGATGAACAAAAACAGAGCCAGAGCCAGAGAAGCATGGAACAGACTGTCAAACCTCTGAGGGAAGGCAGGGGAGGGGTGGGGAGGGACAGGATGAGAGATCAACCAAAGGACTTGTATGCATGCATATAAGCATAACCAATGGACAAAAGACACTGGGGGATAGAGGAGGCTAGGGGACTGTCTAGGGTGGGGGCAGGGGGATAGACACATATGTAATTCCTTTTGTAATACTTTAAGCAATAAAAACAAAAAATTAAAAACAAAACTGAGTAGATGAAAAAAAATTTAAACTGGCTAAGGATTTTTTTATTTTATTAATTCATTATAAGTTTAAGTGCCAATGTTATCTAGTATCTAAAATGTATCTATATATAAAAAAACACTAATATGCAAAGTGTCTCTTTGGGAGTTCAACTGGGAGACCGGGAGTTCAATAGCTTGCTATGATGTGTGCTGACCACTAGGAGTGGCGCTGACCACCAGGAGACAGTGCAGAATGAAAGGAGGCTCCAGTCAGCAGCTGGAAGGCCCCAATTGGCCCTATCACTGGACAGGCCTAGGGACCATACCTGTGCATGGATTTTGTGCACCAGGCCTCTAGTATAATTATATTTTCACAGTGTGACTCAGTAATTTTTACTATATAGTTTTGTCATCTGTATTAGTGGGAGTTCTTCAGAGAAACAGAACCAGTAAGACATTTATTATAGAGAATTGGTTCACGTGATTATGGTGGTTATAAATTCCCAAGAACCTCGATTGGCAAGCTGGGTTTCAGGGTAGCAGGGGGTGCAGTCCCATCTGAGTCTAAAGGCTGAGAGCTAAGTGAACTGATAATGTAAGTTTCAGTCCAAAATCAGCAGGCTGGAGACCCAAGAACGGATGTTTCAGTCTGTGTCCAGAGACCAGAAACCACCACTGCTCCAGCTCCGTCAGTCAGACAGAGAGGTTCCCTCTTACTCAGCCCTTTTGCTCTATCCTGGTCTTTACCCACATGGGGACCACCCACATTAAAGAAGGCGATCTGCCGTCTACATCTACTGAGTCAAATATTAATCTCATCCCTGAGCACTCTTGCAGATACAGCCAGAGCAATGTTTGAGCAAGTACCGAGGTACCCTGTGGCAAGTGGACACATAAAATAATCCGTAATATTACATTGATGGAGTACAGAGAAAAAATACTTCTCCAAATGTTATTATAGACAGACTAGTGCCCCAGTGCACAGATTCATGCATATTGAAAGGAAATTAATTAGAAGGTGGCCAGTGGGGTGGGACTGGGCAAGATGGGCCAGACATACCCTGGAGCCAACCTCCCATAGTCCCTCCCTGGCTGGCCACACCTGGGGCGATACTGGGGCTTGAAGGGCATCTGCAGAGTGAGCGAGGTGCCTCCAGCAGGTGGGGTCCCTCAGCCTGAACTGTAGGCATCAGGCCAAAACCGGCTCTCCAACATCCCCCAAGAGGTCCCGAATTGCAAGAGGATGGTTCTAAGGTGACGCACCCCGAAATCAGGCTCCCTCCTCTCTGGTTCCTGGGTGTGTCACCAGAGAACCTCTGCTACCAAGTCACTGCAGCTCGGCAGCTCCTCCATTGAGTGTCTGCCCCCTGGTGGTCAGTGCACTTCATAGCTACTGGTCAGAGTGTCTGCCCCCTGGTGGTCATTGTGCATCATAGCTACCAGTCAGATAGTTGCCTTGCCTTTTGTATGTATGTATAGGTACCTGGGTCCAGCACTCCTGATTAGAGAGGGTAGGCTTCTGGGCAACAGAAGGTGACACTAGGTAAACAACATTTTGCAGAATGCCACAGTGTCATTAAATCATCCCAGGGGAAAGTAAATACAACAGGAAATAGAGCAAAGGTGAGGATTCCATCCTTCTCCACTTGATACGCTTTTCTTTTAGAAAGGAGCCTGGATACAGTGCTTCCTTAGCATATGCTTATGAAAAAATGAATATGTCAACTACTAAGTAAATGAATAAAACATTGTAAAATCAAATGAGTGAATGTTTGCAGAAGTCATGATCATTTGGCTACACATCTATTCCTTCTTCAGTATAATATTTTACCTTCCTCTGTTTTGTGTTGAGCTATTGTTTGGATTCAGTGGCTTCAGTTACCATAATGAGGTGATGAATAGTCATCCTTCTCAACATTTTCATTGTAAATTTGATGACATTAAATATATACTTAGACTTGATGCCACATTGCTAGTTTTAATAATGAGGACTTTGTTAGTGCAAGGATATTATTCACTAGCTGAGGTAGATTTCAAGTTGATATGTTAGTTAATATTCATATTAAAATTATTAATAATATTAACACAGTTAACTTTTTTCTCTATTTAAATTATTTTTAAAATGTATTGATTTGTGAGAGAGAGAGGGAGAAAGAGAGAGAGAGGGAGAGAGAGAGAGAGAGAGAGAGAGAGAGAGAGAGAGAGATATCAATTTGTTGTTCCACTTACTCATGCATTCATTGGTTGACTCTTGTATGTGCCCTGACTAGGGACAAACAGAAACCGTAGTGCATTGGAAGCATGCTCCATCCAACTGAGCTACCCGCCCAGGGCCACTGTTGACCATTTTTTCTTAGAGTGTTACTAGTAGTTTACTTCCTTTGAATCTTGGTTTGATGAAATGGTAGAGTCATTTGACAGATTAAATGAATGTTTACCACAATGTAATCGTCAAAGTAACTACCAAAAATTTGTCCCTGATCCATTTCTTCTCAAATGTCCATGAAGACATTTTTAGCTGCCTGGTTCATATCATTTTTGCTTTTCCCAGTGGTTTATGTCTTTTAAAATATCTGTATCACTAATTTCATAGTTCACATTTGTAACTGTGTTGCTAGTTATATTAATTTTCTGTTTTCATTTTGTTAAAGAAGAAAATCATATTTTTATGATCCCCTTTACATTTACATGCATTGAGCAAGCAGTGCATTTAATAGCATTCATAATACTATAGCACTTAAAAGGCAGCAAGCTCTGTCCTAGACTCCATGAATACGATGGTTAAAGTCAAAGTCTAACACAAACAATCTCGTACATTATCATTTTCAACTCATTTGATTGTAGTAATGGAAAAGTTGATCAAAAAATATTTCATATGTTCCTTTGGGGGGGAAAATATTCCCGTGGGGAAATAACTCATATCCACACTAGAAGCTGTTCCTCAAAATAGGATCTTATCTCATTACATCTGAAATGACAGCTTGTCACATATTGCAAATCTGAGTCACGTATAAAAAGGGAAATATTAATATTGTGTGTGTGTAAGTGCAAGGCCAATTAGCTGGAAGGCTACATGCATTTCAATTTTCCCAGCAGTGTGGGGACCAAGGGGCACACATTCTGGTGAGGAAGGATGACTTGCAGCTATGATCTCACTGGAGAGAAGGAAGTGAAATTACAACTATTAAATTCAGCATTTAGATGGGGAAGGAACACCTTCCATAGCCAGTAATATCTAATTGGAAGGGGTCTAGGTTTCTCTTATAGCTCATCTTCCGGAGAAGTCAGGCTCCACGGAGGGGGAGTTACGGAGGGATGGGTTCTGGGAGACTAAGTTGGGCAGCCAATGATAAGCAACTTCAGAATGAACAGTGTGGCAGTCATGATTGCAAGGTAGGAAATAGCAAAGGTAATGGCACACACTGGAGAGTAAACCAGAGACACAGGCATTTTCAAATAGCAACAGAGTGGACTTCCATGTTGGTCAGGTGAACACTTTTCAGATTACTTCGTTGCTGCAGCTGCTTTTCCCTTATACATATTTGCATGCAATAGCAGCCACTTATCTTAGAAACTCAGAAGGCAGAGAATCCCCAAACAAGAGGGATTCCATAAATTCCAGAGGCCTCCCTCACTCACAGCAGAGTTTCTGATATATTTTTTTTTAAGTTGGGGAAACATATACATAACAGAAAATTGACCATTTTAACCATGTAAAAGTGTACAGTTTAGTGATATTAAGTACATTTACACTGTTGTACCGTCAGCACCATCCCATCTTCAGAACCATTTTATCTTACCAAATCGAACCTCTGTAGCCATTCACTGATAATCCTCATTCCTTCCTGCCCCTACCCAGCCACTTTCAATCTGTGAATTTGACTACTCTAGGTACTTCACATGAATGAAAGCATACAGTATTTTTCCTTCTGTGATTGGCTTATTTCCTTAACCCTAATGTACTGTCCGTAGGAATGTAAATTGGTATAGCCACTACGGAAAATGGTATGAAGGTTCCTTTAAAAATTAAGCATAGAGCTGGCATATGACCCAGCAATTCCTCTTTTGGGTATTTACCTGAAAAAATATAAAAAAACACTAACTCATGAAGATATATGTACCCCTATGTTTATTGCCACATTATTTACAATATCCAAGACATGAAAACAACCTAAGTGTCCACTGACAGATAAATAAGTAAAAAAGATGTGATATATATGAATACTGCTCAGCCATAAAAGAAAATATTGTCATTTGCAACAACATGGAGGGATCATTAGAGTACTATGCTAAGTGAAATAAGTTACCCAGAAAAGCACAAAACCCATAAGATTTCACTCATATGTGAAATATAAAATAAAAAAAGTAACAAAAGTAATAACACAAGCAACACTAACTCATAGATACTGACAACAGAATGGTGGCTACTGTAGGGTTAGGAGATGAGAAGGGTGAAATGGGTAAAGAGTTCAAATATATGGTAATGAAAAGGAAACTAGACTTTTGGTGGTAAACACACAATAGAGTGTACAGATATCAAATTATATTGTACACGTGAAATTTATATATAATGTTACTATGCAATATTACCTCAATAAATTTAATAAAAACAAAAAAAATGTATCACAGTATGTACATTTCTCAAATTTTGTTTATAAATATTACCAGATGATTCACCAATTCCATTTCTGGGTATGTACCAACAAAATAAAACAAATTCAAATAGATACTTTTTCATTCCATACTTATAACAGCATTACTTACTATAGCCAAAATGTGTAAGCAGCCCAAGTGTTCACTGACAGATGAATGGATAAACAAAACCTGGTCCCTACAAGTCTGCACTTAGGTTCCCACCACTGCTCACCCTGATTGTCCGCAGCCTCTGCCTTACCTGCAGCTTCTCCAATGCCATCTTTGTCTCTTCCTCTCTGTATTAATTTGTAACTGTCATGACAGCTTTAGAGTGGCATTAACCTTTTCTTTTGGTGAATGATTAGAATGCTTGCAAACCACATTTAAAAGTGAAACCAGAAATGTTGCCTTTTTATTTTGTAGCCACATACTAATTTTGAAGAAAAATAGTACTACTTTTTTGAGTCCCTCATTTATACCTTCCCATGTATTTTTTCTTTTTCAAAAAATCAGTCTGTCAATTTATTTAAAAAAAAATAATCCAGATATTAAACTAATAAAACTCCAGGATTGAAGCTGTAACTAAACTCAATCCTATCACTTTAGAAAGAAAGAATATTAATTGAATAATTTATATTCTTCTTTGTTTGCCTAAAATAAATAGTGCCTTTAATTTGCAGCTATTTTATATATATATTTGAAGTTCAATATTTATCACATTGGAATGAAGTATAAAAATAAATAAATACAAATCAACTATTATTTCTCCCTCAATATTTATAATTGTATGTTTTCATTTGTAATGTCTATTTAATATAATACCCCAATGCTATATAATAAAAGGCTAATATGCAAATCAACTGAACGATCAAACGACTAGTCGCTATGATGTGCACTTACCACAAGGGGGCAGATGCTCAATGCAGGATCTTCCCCCCTGGTGGCCAGTGTGCTCCCACAGGGGGGGACCACTTAGCCAGAAGCCTGCTGGTGAGTGCAGTGGTGGTGGCAGGAGCCTCTCCTGCCTCTGCTGCAGCCTTAAGGATGTCTGATTGCCAACTTAGGCCTGCTCCCATCCCCAGAGGGCGAGAAGGCACAGGCTGGGCTGCGGGTCCCCTTCTTCCCCCA
>NW_006300367.1:1225185-1241200 GCF_000327345.1 Myotis davidii
GCACAGGCTGGGCTGCGGGGCCCCTTCTTCCCCCACCCCCAAGTGCATGAATCTTGTGCACAAGGTCTCTAGTAAAAATATAAATGTAAATTGTTTCTCAATTTGCTAATTCTACGTAAAGGTTTAATGCCACAAGTAAAAATAATCACTTCTTCTTCAAATAGCATATGATGCAATTAAATAAAATTAACAAGCCAGAATGAAAATTGTAAAATAATATGTATCTTGATAAGATTTTAAATAATGTTTAGTGTGATATGTTTATTTTGTAATATACTTAATTTGTTGTTTTCTGTCTGTTTCTTACAAATATTTCATCATTCTGTTACTTAATTACAGTTTGCTTAGTGTTTTCTAAACACATGAATTAATTTTCTGTGAGCAGGAACATAGTTCCTATTATTGAAAATGGCTGAGCATTCTCTACCATATTGCAGCATCTACAACTTGAAAAAAATTGGAATGAAAAAGGAAGATTGTTAATCCATCTTTACTGACCCATGTGTGACCTAGTTTGACTATGACAGTCCTCACCAAGTTTTGTGTTCTACTAATTGGTGTTCTTGAAAGTCAGCATGTTGTAGTTCCAGGGAGCACACTTGTTATAAAGGGAAAGTAATATTTTGTCTCTGTTAGCCAGACCACCTTTGTCATAAGTAATCAATTCCGCCATTGTCACATGAGAACAGGCACATGCAATATGTAAATCAATGGGTATGGCTATCTTCCAATGAAACTTTATTTATGCAAATTTAAGTTTGATTTTGTATAATTTTCATGTATCATAAAATGTTATTCTCTTGATATTCTTTTAACTATTAAAACTATTTTTAGTAAAAAATACACTAGAATTCATGATAGTGTTTAGAATTATGATAAATGAAATGATAAGATTTTTTGCTAGAATAGGATTATTATCTCATTTATCAGATAGGGTTCTCTTTATAAGCAACGTTATCAAAGAGTTTAGGACACAAAAACCATGAATACTTTCATAATATTCATTGGGCCTTATAATTGCATTAAAATGCATGTCCATCAGACATCCTGTGATCATAGAAGAAGATAAAATATCTCTGCCTCCCCATCTGTTTCCTATATTGAAGAGCTATAACAGCTTTTTCGTAAATCATATGCGTATACAGTGGGGCCTTGACTTACGAGTTTAATTCGTTCCGAGACCAAGCTCGTTAAGGAGCTCATTAACTGAAATTACTCTATCAACTCAATGCAAAAAATTGGCCAGGAGATAGCTGGTATCTCAAAAACTCGTTAGCCGGGACACTTGTAAGTCAAGGCCCCACTGTATTATATAAAGGTATATTATATGTTACACATATGCAGTTTTAATTCTTGCAAACGTAAGGCACTTATTTTTATATTATATATCACACTTACTTTATATTTGTGAGATATAAATATATTTGCGAGGTATAGATATATACTAGTCTCTCTATTGAGAGAAGGAGAGAGAACAGTGAGCAAGTACTTGACACATGAATACTTAATGATAGACAAAATGAGTGCTGCTGGTGGTGTGGTGAATGTTTATTACTATTTTGTACTTTTCTCCATCTCTATTTTTTTTTATGATTTGCACCATCTATATTGTTTATGTGAAGAGGTAAACATTTCTGTGTTAAATTTGCTAAATTTATAAATTTTTATGCTTATTTTCAAGCCCTCACAAGATCCAGAAGAGAATATTATACCATATGACTTGTGAGAGAAAATAATTAATGACCCTGAAAATTGCATAATTCCTCATTCAAATCTAAATTGATTGATTTTAGTGTGGATCATCCTAGCTTATCTCACTAGTAACTTGTATTGACAGATTTAGGAGCAATGCAGCCTATGGTACACTATTGTATTAGATCTTTCAAAGTATTTTATAGCACATGGAATAATCTATTTGCCCTGCAATAGGACTGCCAACCAAACCGCCAAGCATCAGCTCTTTAGAATCAGTTTAAAGCAAAAGTGCTTTCAAATGTGTTAGGTAAAGGCAATACGTTTTGATGGGTATAAAGTACCAGTAATACAATGGACATTCTTATAAAGATAATTTGTATAAAGAGAACACCAAACACTACAAAAGCAATTTGAAACATTTTCATGCCAAGAAAGATATCAGAGCATCATTATTTTGATATTTTGCATCCTATATAATATAGAGCTAATATGCTAATTAGAACGAACATCAGAATAACCTTCCAGACAAAGCTGGGGCTGCAAGGGCCGGCTGAGGCTGCGAGGGGCTGTGAGGGCCAAGCCCCTAGCATGAATTTTGTGCATCGGGGCTCTAGTTGTGATAATAAAATATTCAAATAAAATTTTAAAAGATTCTAAGTGTTACCGAACCAAAGAGGACTTTTATCATTGTTCTCTTTGTGAACACAATTAAATGAAAATTGTGGGATTACGTTATTCTTCTGAAAAAAATAAGAGAAAAATATAATCTTAAAAAAAAGAAAAACTATTTTTTTTCAAACCATACTGGACAAAATAAATGAATAATAAATAAATGGGATCAATTACTCATAAAGCAAATAGAAGGGTAAAAAACAAAAGTAGTAAAATTATTAAAAAATACAAGTAATACATAAAATATTTTCTCTCTCTCTCTCTCTCTTTATTTCATGGCTTACATTCAATTATTTATCTATTTGGAGTTTATGTTTGTGTATGGTGTAAATAGGTGGTTTATTTTCATCTTTTTGGATAAGTCTGTCCAGTTTCTCAGCATTGGTTATTGAAGAGACAGTCTTTACTCCATTGTATATTCTTGCCTCCTTTGTCAAATATTAATTGAGCATAATGGGTTGGGTCAATTTCTGTGGTCTCAGTACTGTTCCGTTGGTCTGCATGCCTGTTCTTGTGCCAATACCAGGCTGTTTTGATTATAATGGCCTTATAGCATCATTTTATATCAGCTATTGTGATCCCTTTAATTTTGTTCCTTTTTCTCAAGATTGCTGCAGCTATTGGGGATCTTTTATAGTTCCATATAAATTTTTGGAATATTTGTTCTAGTTCTGTGAAGCATGTCATTGGTACACTAATAGGACTTGTGTTGATTCTATGGATTGCTTTGGGTTGTATGGACACTTAAATTATGTTAATTCTTCCAGACTATGAACACAGTATACACTTCTATTTCTTTGTACCTTCCTCTGTTTCTTTTTTCAATGACCTACAGTTTTTCAACTATAGGTCCTTTGTTAAGTTTATTTCTAGGTATGTTATTTTTTGTCTTGTTGCAATGGTAAATGCAATATTTTTGGTTTCTCTTTCTGAGAGTTTATTATTGGTGTATAAAAAATGCCATCAATTTGTGGATATTGTTTTTAAAATCTGCTACCTTGCTAAATTCATTTATTAAGTCTAGTAGTTTCTTGGTTTGCAGAGAGTTTTTATCAAATATGGGTGTTGGACTTCGTTGAATGTTTTGTCTGCATCTGTTGATATGATCATGTGATTTTTTATCTTTGATTTTGTTTATGTGATGTATCATGTTTTTTTGATTTGTGAATTTTGTACAACCTTGCATCTCTGAAATAAATTCCACTTAATCATCATGCATGATCTTTTTAATGTATTGCTAGATCTGATTTCCTACTATTTTGTTGAGGATTTTAGAATATATGTTCATCAAAGTTATTGGCCTGTAATTTTCTTTCTTTGTGGTGGCTTTATCTGGTTTGGGGATTAGGATAATGCTGGCTTTGCATAAAGAGCTTGGAAGTGTTCCTTTCTCTTGAACTTTTTAGAATTGAGGAGGATAGGTGTTCGTTCTTCTTTGAATGTTTGATAAAATTCTCCTGTAAATCCACCAAGCCCAGGACTTTTGTTTGCTGAGAGCTTTTAAATTACTGCAATATCATCAGTTGTTATTGTCCTATTCAGATTTTCTTATTCTTCCTGATTGAGTTTTGACAGATTCTATGTTAGTAGAAATTCATCCATTTTTTTCCAGATTGTCCAGTTTGTTGGCATATAGTTATTCATTATATATATGTGATGTCCATTGTTATAGCACCTCTTTCATTTCTGATTTTCTTTATTTGGATCATCTCTCTTTGTTTCTTGATGAATCTGGCTAAGGATTCATCAATCTTCTTTATGTTTTCAAAGAACCAGCTCTTATATTCATTGATAGTTTGTACAGTATTTTTAGCCTCTATGACCTTCATTTTCACTCAGATTTTTATTATTTCATTCCTTTTATTTCCTCTGGCCTTTTGTTGCTGTTCTCTTTCTAATTCATTTATTTGTAGGGTTCAATAGTTTATTATTAATTTTTCTTGTTTTCTGAGGTAGACCTATAATGCTATAGGACTGCTTTCATTGTATCCCTTAGGTTTTAGGTGGTTGTGTGATTATTTTCATTTGTTTCCAGGAAGCCTTTTATTTTGTGCTTGATTTCATTGGTAATGCATTCATTGAATAACAACATCATATTTAGCCTCCATGAATTTGACTTTTTTTTCGTTTTTTTTTTTTAATTGTAGTTGATGTCTAATGTCATGCCATTCTGATTTGAGAAGATGCTTGGTATTATATCTATCTTCTTGAATTTATATAGCCTTTTTTTGTGTTCTAATATGTGATCTATCTTTGAGAATGTCCCATATGCACTTGAGAAAAATGTATATTCTGTTGCTTTGGGGGAAATAGTCACTTTGGGATTCAGAAGAGGGAGGTCAGGGTGGACTAGAGCTGTGTGAACTGAAGCCAGGGTTGGAGATCTGGGGTTAGAGCTCTAAGGGCAGATATTCCGGTTTCCTATGCTGAGTCATTCTCTCACACTGTGGAGAACATCTTTGTCATGGAAACCTTTACTATCCAGGTGGTTTTTGCCTGAGGGGAGATGGTTATGCAAACCTAATGGAAAACCACTTTCCCCACTCTGTGGAGTTTCTGAAGCCCAATAAGAGACTAAGAATAATAATTAGTCTCCAGGAAGATGTAATTTCCCCTGATGGAAACCTGTCATCTCACCCGTTGATGATTATCTTGGGCTACTCAAGATGGAATCCAGTCTTCAGGCAGGGGAGGGTCTCTGGAGATTTTGGGTCTTTGCATGATCTAATTAGTCAGAAACAGTGTTTGACACTGCCCTTCACCAGATATTGAAAAGCAGTGCAGATCTACTGAATACATAGGCACAAACCCAAACAGGAAGCCAAAATGGGGAGACAGAAAACAACCCCAAAATGAAAAAAAAGAGAATTCTCCAGAAGAAGAGCTAAATGAAATGGAGATAAGAAATTTGTTAGACTTAGAGTTCAGAATGATGATGGCAAAGATGCTCAACAGCATGAGAAAATATATAGTAACTATGAAGAATGACACAGCACAGAGGTGGGTAGGTGGGGCCTCTCGTTGCATGGACAATTGATCGTGGGTCTGCCAGACTGTGAGAGGGTGCAGGCTGGGATGAGAGACCCCACCCAGGTGCATGAATTTCATGCCCTGGGCCTCTAGTTTTAAAATAATTATTTTTAGGTTGAACCTATTTCCATTTGGTTAATTTTTGGCTGGTTTATAATTCTTTTGTTCCTTTTATTTATTCATATTTTTGCTTTCTTTACTATTTGATTTTTTTTGTAATGATATGCCTGAATTTGTTTACCTTTTGCATTTATGCATCTACTATAATGTTTATTTTGTGTTTACCATGTGGCTTACATAAAACCTCTTAAAGATATAAGTTTATTTTAAGTTGATAACAACTAAGTTTGGATACATTCTATTCTCTACAATTTTTACTATACACTCTTCATGTATTATATTTTGATATATATATATATATGTTATTAAAATTTTTTAATGTTGACATTATTGTAGGATTCCTGCTCCCCCTCGATTGGCCTTTACTAAAGTATTGTCCATGCCCATTGAGTTTGCATATATGTTCTTTAGCTAAGCCATTCACCTTCTTTATTCAGTTACCTCCTGGATAAAGTTACCCCTGCACCAGCCAGTCTGTTTCATGTGTCCATGTTTCTGGTTTTATTTTGTTCATCAGATTATTTTGTTCACTAGATTCCATATATTAGTGAGATCATGTGATATTTGTCTTTCTCTGACTGGCTTATTTGGCTTAGCATAGTACTCTTCAGGTCCACCCATGACATCTCATGGTAAGAAATCCTTCTTTTATATAGCAATGCAGTATTCCATTGTGTAAATATACCATGGTTTTTTTTATCCACTAATATGCTGGTGGGAACTTGGGTAGCTTCCAGATCTTAGCTATTGTAATAATGCTTTTATAAACATAGAGATGCATATATTCTGTCAGACTGGTGTTTTGGGTCTCTTAGGATTTAATACCAGAAGTGGGATCACTGATCAAAGGGAAGTTTCTTTTTTAATTTTTTGAGGAAACTCCATACTATTTTCCACAGTGCACCATTTTGCATTCCCACCAAAAGTGAGCTGGTGTTCCTTTTTCTCCACATCCCCATCAGCAGTTATTGTTTGTTGATTTATTGATTATTGACATTCTGGCAGGTGTAAGGTTATACCTCATTGTGATTTTAATTTGCTTCTCTCTGTTGATTAGTGACCTTGAGCATTTTTTCATGTCTATTGGCCATTTCTATGTCTACTTTGGAGAAGTGTCTATTCAGGTACTTTGCCCATGTTTTTATTGGAATGTCTTCCTGCTATTGAGTTGTATAAGTTCTTTATATATATTGAAATTAACCCCTTATCAAATATATCAATCATGAAACCATAAAAATCCTAAAATAAAACATGGGCACTAAAATATCAGACATCACGTGCAGCAGTATTTTTACCAATATGTCTCCAAGGGCAAGAGAGACTCAGAATCAGATAAACTAATGGCACTACATACAGCTAAAAAGCTTCTTTACAGCAAAATAAATGACCAACAAAATGAAAAAAGAACCAACTTTATGGGAGAAAATTTGTATATTTAATATGATGTATTTATTAACACATTATTGCACTTATAGTCATTTTAATACTTTTATAGTTTAACCTTAATATTATATTTATTAGTAGTCAGTCCAACACCATACAGCATTGGATTATTCTGAGTATAAATGCATATTTACCTTTATCAGTGACATTTATATTTCCACTAGAGGCCCAATGAATGAAAGTCACTGGTTCAGAAGGGAATCCCTGAGCCCGTTTGCACCCTCACTCAGCCTGAGACCCCTCAAGGGATGTCAGCCTGCTGACTTCCTAAGCTGGCAGTCAGACATCCCTCTCGCACTCCCGGACCCCTCATTCCTTATCGCCTGCCTGCTCGTTGCTCCTTGACACTGTTGAGGAGGCTGGAGAGGCTCCCGCCACTGCTGCTGCATTTGCCAGCCGTGAGCCCAGCTTCTGCTTGAGTGGTGCTCCCCCTGTGGGAGTGCACTGACCACCAGAGGGTGGCTCCTGCATTGAGCATCTGGCCCCTGGTGGACAGTGTGCATCATAGCAACCAGTCGTTCCATCTTTTGGTCAATTTGCATATTAAGCTTTTAATATATAAGATGCACTCTTGCTGCTAATTAGTTTTTTCTTTTCTTTCAGTTTAAAATAGTTCCTTAACAGTTTCTTGTATGACTTATCTGGAGGTGATGAATTCCTTCAGCCTTTGCTTGTTTGAAAAATATTTTATCCCTTCTGCAGTTGAGAAGAACAAGTTTGCTGGGGAGAACATTTTTTGTTGGCATTTTTTTTAGCACTTTGAATATATTATGCCGCTTCCTGTTGTCTTCCAAGTTTCTCTTGTAAAGTCTACTGATTGGCTTATGCTAGTTACCTTGAATGTAAAAAGTTGTTTTTCTCGCTTTTTAAAGATGAACCTTTGTCTTGATATTTGACAATCCAATTATAATGGTAGTAGAGGCCAGGTGCATGAAATTCATGCACTCAAGGGTTGGGTCCCTCAGCCCAGCCTGTGCCCACTTGCAGTCTGGAAGCCCCTGGGGATGTCCAGCTGATGGCTGAACATCCTTAGCGCTGCCACGGAGGTGAGAGATGCTCCCACCACCACTGCTGTGCTCGTCAGTTGTGAGCCCAGCTTCTGCTGGGCAGTGCTCCCTCTATGGGAGTGCATTGACTACCAGGGAAAAGCCCCTGTGTTGGGCGGGATTGGCCTGAAACCAGCTATCTGACATCCCCCAAGGGGTCCTAGATTTCAAGAGGGCGTAGGCTAGGCTGAGGGGCACCACCATTGCAAGATTGGGGCTGGAGAGGAACACAGGAGTTTGGCCAGGCAGGCAGGGACAGTGGGAGGGCTCCAGGGCATGTCTGACCCGTCGTGCTCAGTCCCAATTGGCTGGACCCCAGCAGCAAGATAACCTACCAGTCAGAGCATTTGCCCCCTGGTGGTCAGTAGACATCATAGCGACTGGTCCACCAGTCGACTGTCTACTTCCTGGTGGTCAGTGCATGTCATAGCAAGCAGTTGAACATCCTTAGCATATTATTAGCATATTATGCTTTGATTGGTTGACCAGATGACCAGATGACCGGACACTTAGCATATTAGGCTTTGATTATATAAGACTTTGATTGCAACATATTTCTCTGTTTTTGTTTGCTTTTTTTTTTTTCTTGACTCTCTGTTTCTGTGCATTAGATTAAAAAACAAACAAACAAACAAACAAGAAAAGCCACCTTTCCCAGCCTTGAAGGAATGGTCCCCTGTAGGAGTTGAGGCTTGTCATTCAACCCCATTCTAGCTTTTGTTTGTCTCTCACATTTTTGTAATTGTCCAGGAAGCCTCCTTTGTTCTTGTTGTCCCAGGAGTTGAGGGTGTGCCAATATCTGCCAGTGTCCCAAATGAGATGAACTCAGTTGGCAATAGATTCAGACAGAAGCTTTTAAAGGATTTGATGCACTTCTTTCAGTGAAAGGCTGGGGGATGGGCTCTCGTGCGTGTTCTCTTTTCTCTAAACCTGGAACAATTTCCAATTTGGAACAGTTTCTTTCTCTTCTCTCATCCTGTTAAATCCATGAACATAAGCCCTGCTTAACACCAGGGCCAGGATATCAAGGGATGTGTCCTCTAGGGGACAGCCAAAAAAGCTGGGGAACCATAAGTGTGCACCAGCTCCTTTTATGGAGACAATAATGACCCTGGGCTGGGCAGAGAGTGAATGCAAGATGGCAGCTGCCAAAATACCAGGTCTGTACACAAGATTCCAGTTGTTCCCAGTATGTGTGTTAAATTAGAGCCTATCTCTCATGTCACAGCTTTTCAGATTTGCAAATAATTCTCCCTTTTGTAAAGAGTGGGCATTTCAGTTTTCTGCCTCTGCACTGTGTCCTATGGATCATTAGAGGCTAAGAAGTATTTCTCTTTTTTTTATAGATCATCAAGGCATGCATCTCTTGGGTGGCAGCCACAGAACCTAGGGCACCAGACCTGTGTCCAGTCTCATTCCAGGAGATACCAGTGACAAAGTGAAGCAGAGGGAGAAGGCAAAAATGGCACCTGCTTGCCTTCCTGGTCTCTGCAGAGGACTGCAGTAGAATATTAGGTATGGGTTAGCTTTTGGGATAAGAAAATAGGTCACTTTCACGAAAACTGGGTGTTTCAGGTGCCACCACTAAACTGTACCTTGGGGGATAGCCATGGGGAGCCCATGTGAGCCCATTAGGAAATTCTCAGGTCACTATAGCCTCGTGGTTCTTGGAGGTGCAAGCCCCATTGTCTTCAGAGCAAGCTTTTTACCAGGTGATAATTATATATGTTGGGATGTCAGACATAGTGCTCAAGCATTTTGCTCCTCAGGGAAATCCTTTCATTTGTGAGTTCTTTTCTGGTTGTGGGCGACTGTGATAGGAGTGGGGTTTATGGTAAGAGTGTGTCTCAGGCTTTCATTCCCAAATCATGTGGGTTTTTATTTCCTCCTTTACTAGTCGTGTAGAAGGAATCACTCAGGTATAGAAGGAGAGGTCAGGAGCCCCTTATATTTCCATATTGAACTGGAACTCCTCAGATGATGTCCATCTTCTAAAATTTGCTGAGATGTTTTTGTTCTTTGTATGATTTATCTTGGAGGATATTGCATGTGGACTTGAGAAGAATGAGCATTCTGCTGCCATTACCATGAAGCTTACATAAAACCTTCCTATGTAATAAAGAGCTAATGTGCTAATTAGACCGAACAGCAGAATGACCATCCGGATGACCTTCCGGACAAAGCTGGGTCTGTGAGGGCTGAGGCAGCCATGGCTGCGAGGGCGGAACCCCTTCCATGAATTTCGTGCATCAGACCTCTAGTTTATAATAAAATAGTACATGTTATGCCATTAAGAGCTTAACTTTGATTGCATGCATAAGATCTACCATTTTAATTGTGCTTTTTATGTTTTTAAGTCAACTTATCTTTTATATTATATGTTCATTCTCAAATTATAGTCACTATAGTAATTATTAACAATCTTTTTGATCAACTTTTATACTAAGGTTAACTGGTGTACACATTGCCATATTACAAAATTAATTTTTGAAATCTGACTACATATTTACCTTTAGCAATGTGTTATATATTTTAATGTTAATAATTAGTGAAATTTTAATTTAGGTGTAAGAACTTTCTACAGGTCTAGTGGTGATTAACTGCCTCAGCTATTGCTTGTTTTTATCTCTTCATCATTTCTGAAGAATAACTGCCATATAGAATAATTTTGACTGGGAATTTTTCTTTAAGCACTTTGAATGTGTCATCCTTTATCTCCAGACTTATAAGGTTTCTGTTGAGAAATTTGCTGATATCCTATGTTGGTTACTTTTTTTCTGTTCTGTTTAGGCTTCACTCTTTGCCTTTGACTGGATAATTTCTTTATGATGTGTCTTTGATAACATCATTTTGAATTGAAGTAATTGTGTGTGATCATTAACACTGTGAACTTAAATGTCCAAGTCTCTTCTAAGGTTTGGGAAGTTCTCATCCTATCTAATAATAGACAAACATGGTAATTAACCATACCTCCAACATGCTTCCCATTGGCTAATAAGGGTGATATGCAAATTAACTGCCAACCAAGATGGCGACCGGAAGCCAGGCAGCTGAAACGAACAGGAGGCTTGCTTGCTCCAGTGAAAGAGAAAGCCAAGGTTCCCTGCCTGCCGCTGCTAGGCTCTGAGCTTGCACTCTAAGCAACTATGTTGCAAATATAGAAGCTAAAGAAACCCAATGCTTTAAGCCAGCCGGCCGAGCTGGAGCTGCAACAGAGTTTCGATTAAAGAAGCCAAACAAACCAGATACCTGCTTTCAGCAGCCGAGGCCTCAGAACTGGAGCCGAGCCTCAGAGTTAAAGCCGACTCTCAGTTCCAGTGACAGCCATAGAAGGTAAATAAATCCCAGAATAAAAAAGGAAAAAAGAAAAAAAGGAGAGGTTGGGAGCTTCAGTCACCTGCCAGCCTGAAAACAGCCCTCACCCCCTGACCCAGGCTGGCCAGGAACCCCAGTGGGGACACACACCCTGATCCAGGACACCCTTCAGAGCAAACCAGCCGGCCTCCACCAACCCCCTGATTGGCCCTACTCTGTGCGTGACAGGGGGGAGCTCCCCAACCCCCCAATCGGCCCTGCTCTGAGCCCAACCAGGGGCTGAACCTAGGGATTGTGCCTGCCCTCTGCCACCTGGGAGCAGGCCTAAGCCAGCAGGTCGTTATCTCCTGAGGGGTCCCAGACTATGAGAGGGCACAAGTGGGGCTGAAGGACCCTCCACACCAGTGCACAAATGTTTGTGCACTAAGCCTCTAGTCTATTATATTATTTATTAATACTTTTATTCTTGTTTATTAAGTTTATTGGGGTAACACCAGCTAGTAAAACTATAATCATCTATATATTGCATTATGTGCTTACCACCCAAAGTTTAGTCTCCTTCTATCACCATAAATTAGAACCCCTTTACCCTCTTTATACTCCTTCCACACTCATTTCCCTCTGGTAATCACCCTTCTATTGTCTGTGTCTAAGAGTTTGTTTGTTGGTTTTGTTATTCATTTGTTGCTTTCTGTTTTATAGTTCAAATGTGAGTGAAATCATATGGTTCTTGTCATTTTCCACCTGACTTATTTCACTTAGAATGATGTTCTCAATATCCATCCATTTTGTTGCTTTCTTATGGCTGAGAAGTATTCCATTGTATATATGTACCAAATCATTTTATCTAATCATCCATCGAAGAGATTTTTTTTCATGTCTTGGATACCATGTATAATGCTACAATGTACATTAAGGTACATATATCTTTAAGAATAAATGTTTTTAAATTTTGGTGGTAAACACCCAGAAGAGAGATTGAAAGGTCATAAGGTAGATCTAGTCTTTTATAATTTTATTTTTGCAGAATCTTCATAATGTTTTCCATAGTGGCTGTGCCAATTTACTTTCCTACAAGCATAGCATAAGCATTCCATTTTCTCTAGCAGTTGTTTTTTTGTCTTATTTATAAACAGATTCTCACAGATATGAGGTGATAGCTCATGGTTTTGATTTGCATTTCTTTTATAAATAGTGAATTGGAGCATCTTTCATGTATATGTTGGCCTTGGTATATCTTCTTGGCAAAAATATATGTCCATTGCCAATTTTTAAATATAAAATTTTTCTTTGAGTTGTATGGGGCTTTAAAAATATATTATGGATATTGGCCTCTTACCAGAAATATTGTTTGCAAATCCCTTCTCCCTCTCATCTTCTTCCAGAAATCCAGTAATTCTGATATATATATTCCTTTGATGTATAATCACAGATAATGTAGTTTTTATTCCTCTTTTCATTATTTTTTCTTTGTTCTCCTCTGATTATGTTATTTCTAAGTTTTTACTTTTAGGTCATTGATTCTATATTTTACTTGGTCTATACGATATTGATGCTTTTTTTTGTAATTTTCATTGAATTCTTTACTCAAAACTTTCTATTTGGTTCTTTTTTATTACTTCTATCTTTTTATTAAATAACTTATTTTGTTCATGTATTGTTTTCCTGATTTTGTTCAACTGTCTTTTTTTTTTTCTTGTAGTTCATTGAGCTTATTCAAATCAGCTACTTTGAATTCTTTTTTTTTTTTTTTTTCAAATATATTCCATTGAGTCTTTGAAGAGAGGAAAGGAGAGAGCCAGAGAGCCAGAAACATCGATGAGAGAGAAACATCGACCAGCTACCTCCTGCACACTCCCCACTGGGGACATGCCCACAACCAAGGCACATGCCCTTGACCGGAATCGAACCTGGGACCCCTCAGTCCGCAGGCCGACGCTCCATCCACTGAGCCAAACCGGCCTCGGCTACTTTGAATTCTTTATCTGTTAAATTACAAAATTGCATGTTGTGTTTTTTTTTTTTTTTTTTAGTTTGGAAACTGGGTGATTATTTTTATCTTTCTGGGATGCCATGTTTTCTTGATTCTTCATGTTCTTGGAGTTTTTTGTTGTTTTTTTGCTTTTTTTACATTTGAAGTAATAGTCACCCCTTCCAACTCTTGGTAGCTGCCTTCAGGTGGGAGATACTTTATGTTGATGCTGTTTATATCTGGCACTTTCTTGGACTTTGTGTACCTGCTTCACACTTCTAGCTCCATTCTTTAGAATAATAAGCTTGTATGTCTTCTCTTGAGTAGACAGTTTACAGGTCATCTGTTTGAAACCTCTACGTAGTTTTCCCCAGTGGAGCTGCAGCTCAATTCAGTGGTTTCTCCCTTTCCTGTGGACACTGTGTTGTGTTCTCAGTGCACTTCCTAACTATAAGAACTCATTCTTGTTCTCACCATGGGATCACACTCCAAGAGGTGGCCATAGAGTGGTAATCACTGTGTTTGGCACTGGGGTGCTGGGAGTGTCTATGGGTCAGGTGGCATATCTTTAAATTAGAATTTCCCAGCAGTTTCTGTGTAGAACTCTTGCTCAAGACCTGAATGCAGTCAACAGTATCCATGTTTCTTTAATGATTTCTGATATTCTTATCTGCCTATTTTCCAATCTCCATCCTCCCCCTATTTATGGTGATACCCCCCCCTCGATATTCTGGGAGCTATAACAGAATATTTTATTAGCAGCATCTCATACACTTGGGGAAGCTGGTTAATCACACACCACTCTCCTTTCCTTACTGGGAGAAGTTGCTGCTGGCTAGTTCGGCCTCACACTATGCCATTTTGGGGAGGAGAAGTACCGGTAACTTTTGTTTAACTCTCATTTGTTCAAAATCTTATTTTATTTTCTCCAATAGAGTTCGGGAATCTCTCCTCAGTAAACCTGGATGTTGAAAAAGGCTCTATTGGCTGTCAGTGTCTGCTCAAGTTAGGTTTTGCCAGATATTTT
Organism: Myotis davidii; assembly: GCF_000327345.1. Lineage (NCBI taxonomy): Eukaryota > Metazoa > Chordata > Mammalia > Chiroptera > Vespertilionidae > Myotis > Myotis davidii. The sequence goes on from NW_006300367.1 coordinate 1,239,506, forward strand.
CTAAGTGCAACCAAGAGACTGAAGGTGTTTCCCAGGCTCCTGTTGGTTCCACAACCTGTACTAAAGTCTGTCTGCTTATTATCTGATACACAGGTGGGTAAGACTCCGCCTGCCTGGAACCCTTGGCATATGGTGCTGGAAACCACAACTCTCACAGAGGCACTTTTGTTCATAGAGCTTTGCCAAAGTTGAGTTAAAATGGGAAACAAAGAAAGAGGAGCATTGTACACTGCTCTGATGCTGACATCATTCCAAGGATCAATTAAAAAAAAAATTAAAAACAAAATTCAAAATATTGAATAACTCTTTATTATGAGAGACTAAATATACAAATGGGCAATGGATAGACCATGTATAAAAATAGAAGTCCAACCTATAACCTACAGTAGCTAGCTCACAAAGCCAACACATTACCTATAATAACCTGTCCAGGAAGCCAGACTACTATGTGGTAAGTCAGACTGATGGGAAGTCAGAACAATGTCTCTACTAACAATCCAGAAATTCAAACAATAACTCCTACAACAATTGGACCACATTTTCTAGAATTTAATTAATAATTTATGACTTTCCTAGTATGTATCTCTACTCCTAACTTAGAACCAATCAGGGGCAAATATGCCGCCCATTCAGTCATATGATTGAATAGAAGAACCTAATTTTTATGTAGCTCTTGTACTGCTTCCCTGTGCCAACAGCCTCCAATTAGGTCCTACCTGCAGACTTTCCCCCTCCTCTGTCTTCCTTTGAGTACCTTACAGGATAGAGTCATAGTGGCTGATTCTCTTGCAAACTCTGAGTAAATAGCCTTTGCATGTTATCATTTTGTTTTATTTTCACAATTCCTTTTTAAATAAAAGGACCATAAATATGCAAGAAAGACCTAGTTTTTGACATCTATATCAATCTATATATAGAAAAATAATAAAAAAAGAAAAAAATAACATGCTTTTTCTAAAACTGTCCACAAATTATGTCTAGGACATCTTTTCATTTGCAGGACTCAAAATGGTTGCTTTGTTAAACAGAAACAATGCCCTATGTTTCCAGGGATGTAAAGAATATGGTTTGTATGACAGGAGTGGGACTGTGGGTGCCTGTCTCATTCCAGCAGAAGCTTTGCAGTACTAGTGCTCGTATTCCATTCTATCCATGCTATTCATTCACTGATAATTATTCTTTCATGCTTTTATTAAAAAGTAATGTATTAAGTATCCTATTTTGATGTGATGAGAGCATGCAGATAATTGGGGCAGGGAGACGGCGAAAACAAATTTCAATTCCTTTGATACATAGCTCTAATTCCAGAACTGGAAAGAATTTAGAGGTGAGAGTCAATAGTCTAGGGTTTCAGTTATACCACTAAATTAGCTTTTTGAACTTAAAGAATTTTCCTTGTTGTTTTCTGCACATTTTTTTCAAACCACCCAATTGTAATCCTTGGAAGACTACTATGTACAACCAAAGGCTTTTCCAAGTTCATGCTGCATTTGGAGGAAATTATTTCTAAAAAGTGAGAAAAACTGAAATGAAGTCAATTTAAATACTGAAAGAGACAAGGCCTTGCTCTCTGACAAAATCTGAGGAAAGGGTTATGGATAAATAACCTGAGGGTTTGGGTAACTCAGATGTCTTGTAATCAAGGCAAAGGAGCCGTTAGAGACCAGGGTGGAAGCAGCCTTTTGACAGGAAAGA
>NW_006300367.1:1241215-1255227 GCF_000327345.1 Myotis davidii
ACAGATTACCCAGGAAAAGGAACTTGTGGGTCTGAAGTATTAACTTGGAACAAATTGAAAAGAGGATCATGAATAATCTATATCTCGTTTTCAGAAATAAATTGTGCTCAGTTGTAGCAAGTAACTTAAATACAGCCTTCTAATTGTAGCTCTGATGCTAAATAACTTACTAGCCTTGAAAGAATGAAATGACCTTTATGGCTTTGAATGAATTACTGTTTGGTATCCTGGAAAGATCAAAGACTGAGAAGGTAGACATCATTTGTTCAGTTCAAGACTGAATGGTAAATGGCACTTTATTTTAATTCTATGCAACTCTGTCTTGTCATTAGCAAAGGAAATGCAATGTCTTCTAAAGCAGAGCAGTTAGTGACGACGCAGATGAAGCACAGGTGCCTCTGCAGATCAGACTGGATGCAGGGATTATCAATTCCATGGTAACATAGGGCTGAGACTGCTCAGGCCACTCACAGGTCTAGATCCTATTATGCTTTGCACTTCATGGGGGATATTTTTTATTTATGTTGTATAAAGAGTAAAGATTTATGTTTTATCTACATATGCTTAATACTTGACCAAAATAAAGCAATCAATCTACATTAATCTACATAACTGATCTAAAGCTGAAGTTTTTCTAGACAGAGTGGGAAGAAAAAATAAATTTATTTGAAAAGGGAGATCTATATGTATAACTACACCTCTATCAAAGTTATAGACTACACAGAATTACCAGAATCCCAGAGAAAGCTAGAGCTTGAACTCACAGGGACTATCATTTACTAAGACCACAAAAGATTGAGGTTTCCATTTTCTTAATAAGAGCAAAGACCATGTCAATTAATTGCTAGCCTTTGAATGTGCTCCTTTTTTCCAACAATTTTTAATTAACAATTATTTAAATTTTCAGTCTTTATGGACTCTTTTTAAGTTTCAACAGCAGGATTCTTCATAGATAAAAGGTCACTTAAGCAATGGAAAGAAACATGAGATAGTTTCAGGAATTCTTTAAAAAGGACACTAACATATATCCTATAAATTGTATTATCTCCTAGTGCAATCACAATTATTAGAAAGAAAAATTACTTCCACTCCTACATTCAACATCAGGCTGCAATTGGCAGAATAGAGCAAGAAAGGAAATGTGATTTTGGCTCTACTCTATTTCTTACTTATTAAAGGGAAAGTTATTTAACTTTTCTGTGCCTCTGGATTTTATTATGTGGAGAAAGCAGTGCCTCATAGAGATGTGTGTGTGTGTTTGTGTGTTTGTGTGTGTGTGTGTGTGTGTGTGATAGGCATTTTATTTTATTTTTAGAAATTCTAATTGGATGATAAAGTGATTTTTCAAAGGTAGAGCTTGCTGGCTCATAATATAGTCAGCAATGAGTGTCAATTCTGTGTCAGGGCCTGTGTGGAAAGCTGTAGTTTGAAGATTAGATGAATGCAGTCTACCTTTGGGGAACATCTTGTATACTTATTTTTCGAGATTGAATCACTACTACATAGGACGTATCGAGATCTATTTTTTATCACAATTATTTAACTGAGACTTACTATATACAGTGTTGAACAAACACTGAAGCTATTTAGCTATTTATTTTATAGTTAGTTCTATATTCTTTCTTTTTAGTTTCTTGTCTGCCTGTCCACTTAAACCAGGTATATTCTTTGTTGACTGAGCTCTGTGAAAAATGACCTATGATGCTAGCGGTGGTGGTGGGCACAATAGACACATTTGCAAGCACTTTACATGAATTGGCCTATTGATTCTCATAATAATCTATAATGGAAATACTATCATTAATCCCATTTTGTTGATGAAACATTGAGGTCCAAGGCCACACAAGTAGTTAATGTTATAGCTGAATTTCAAATCCCATTACATTGGCCTGAAAACCACACTCAACCAGGGTTAGCTAAAGTGGAATTCTCAGATCAGCATTTTCAAGTCATCAGGGAACATGACAGTTATATAAACTTATGAGCCCCAATTCATTCTATTGAACACAAAAAACATCACTGGGGATTGGTGCCCAGAAAAGGGAAATTCTATAAGCTTTTTATGTGATTCTCAAACTCAAAGCCTAAGAGGCACTGTCCTTAGCCACCACACAGCCCTGTCCATCAGTAGCTAACAGTTTTGAATCTGGGTTCCTGTGACTCCATCATTGCTACCCCAAGTATTTCTGCAAATAGCATGACTATTAGCTTTAAGCAGGTCCACTGGGCAAGGTCTAGACCTCTCGGCTGACCAAGTGAAGGATTCTAATCTAACAGTATTTTAGAACTCAGCAGGTTTTGTAATGATTAATTGAGATAACAAATCCTATCTAATAAAAGGGTAATATGCAAATTAACCATCACTCCATCACAAAGATGGTGGCACCCATAGCCACAAGATGGTGGTGCCCAGTCTTCTCAGCCTCGCCAGAGTCCCCAGTCCTGGGGGTAGGGAGTGGCTGCTGACAGCGGGCAGCGTGAGCAGCCAGGTGGAAGCTTTGAGGCCCTGACCAAGCCACAGCGGAGGCTTGAACAGAGCTGAGGGGGGCCTTCCCAAGCCATGGTGGAGGCTTGAGCAGGCCTGGAGTGGAGCTGGGGTGCCCTGCCCAAGCCACAGAGGAGTCTTGAATGGAGCCGGGGTGCTCTGCCCAAGCCACAGCAGAGGCTTTAGCAGGCCCAGAGATGGGGGTGGGGGGTTTGCCAGCCGTGGCTTGCCAGCAGTCCCACCTCTGTGCATGAGCTGCAGAGGAAACACCTTTTCTGACTGCTCATTGGCTAAGCTCCCTCTACGCCACTTGCACTGTTCTTGGTAACTTGAGTAATAAGAATCCAGAAGGCGATCTAAGGTTTTTCCACCTCACTCCTGGATGAAAAAACAAAGGTCCACTGCTGGAGGGCTAAGGAATGTCATATCCTGCCTTAGCCAGTTTGGCTCAGTGGATAATGCCTTGGTCTGTGGACTGCAGTGTCCAGGTTCGATTCTGATCAAAGGCATGTACCTAGGTTGCAGGTTCCTCCCTTGCTGGGGCCCACATCAGGGCTCATGCAGTGTCCCTCTCACATTGATGTTTCTCTCTGTCTTTCCCTCTCTCTTCCATGCTCTCTAAAAATCAATAGAAAAACATTCTCAGATTAGGATGAAAAAGAAAGAAAGAAAGAAAGAAAGAAAGAAAGAAGGAAAGAAGGAAAGAAAGAAAAAAAAGAAAGAAAAAAGAAAGAAAGAAATGTCATATCCTATGAAAGACACATTTTGAAAATGCCTGAAGAAAGTTGTCATTTTTTTTCATGGTGAAGGAACTGGAGTCCATGTTGATAAAAACACCTGTGGCAGCCAGCAGTGGCAGCAGCAGTGGGGTTATGGGGATGGTGCCTTCCCCTGATCAGCCTGGTCACCTCCCACAAAGGGAGGCCACACTGTGGCTTAGGTTCCCAGAGCACGCCTAAGCCATCAGTAGGAGACCCCCTGAGGGCTCCCAGACTGTGAGAGGGGGCAGGCTGGACTGAGGGAACTCCCAGTGCACGGATTTTGTGCATTGGGCCTCTAGTATAATATAGTTAGCTTTCCTTCTTATATATCATACAATAGAATTGCCTTCTTACAATGTTATAGATTGCAATCATGCAGTGTTTATTACTTCAATTTAGTTTGAGCGGGAACAAATCCTCTACATTATCCTAAAACGTTTTTCTAGGGGCTCCTCTACATATTTTGCCCAATTTAACAATAACTATCCTAAAAGAATAACTGACAGTTGTCTTCATGTGACATCAGAACATTTGCTTCCTTAGATTTAACTTTGTGTATGTTGCATCTTGCATTAGATTGTAATTCTCTTGAGATCTAGCATAGAACTTTCTAAGTGCTTGCAAGAGTAGATATTAATAATAAATAAAAATTAAGTTATTAAGTATGCCTTATAGTAAGCACTGAAGTAATATCTTTTTAAAAATACTTCTATATTTTTATTCACGATGATAGGATGAATAAATTAGGCAGAAGGACACTGGCTGTAGGTCGCTGAGTGATAGTAAAGTAGGAAGGTCTATGGGCTACTGAACCTTTTCTTTCTCATAAATGAACAAAGCCTATTAAATATGACAAAGCCATTTCCAAATCCATTTATAAAACTCCTAAGAGGATGAAGTTGCAGCTCATCTATTTTCATTTCTAATATGAGACATGTTTTCTCAACAATGGTCTAATAACTTAACTCAACATGTGATGTTAGCAATTTTTATCCTCACTGTGGGAGAAAGAATTATTGTTAAGCCCCAAAGACTCATAAAGTTTTCATCTGAATAGAATATTCTCAGTGAATTTCTCTGACAATATTTTAGTTCTCTTGTTATTATTTAACTGAGACTTATTAAAATGTTTAGAGTTCCTTACTTCATGTTATTTTCAGACTTCATTACTATCATCATAACTAAGGTTTAAAATAATGCTATAATGCTGATACTACTGAAGAAATGTTATATCATATTAATATTTGATTTAAAAAGTACTAAAATAGTTGGTTATTTAAAAATAGAATTACTGGATGTCAAAAGTGGAAGGACTCATAGGGATGAGCCAGTCTGCTTCTCTTATATGTCAGGTGAGGGAACCCACATTGAAGAGCTGGTGAAGTAGTCCAAGGTCATGTAGTCAGCTAAGGCTCATGTACTCATTGTTTCTCCAGGCACTTCTAGTGTGCCACAGAGGCCAGACAGAGAGAAATCAGACACGGCCTTTAAAAGGAGATCAGGATGGAATTCCAGTTGAAGATACACGTTTCTGAGTCACAAGCATATCAACAGGAATTAAAGTAATTATACTGCGATGTTACTGTTGTTGAAAAATCTACTGTGGACTTTAACCACATGCAGAATTAAAACCATAAATAGAATTTTCACAAAATTGAAGACCCACTCATTTAAAGAAACCTATTGTGCTGTTAAATATTACACAGAATATCTAAGAAAGTAGAACCAGTCGTTAGGGAGCTATACAACGCTTCATGTCTAAGAATCTGCGAGGGAAGAATTCAAGTCACATCAGGGCTGAGTGGCTACGGCAGGCAATGAGTGGTGGTGATGGATGCTGTGGTTTCCTGGCTCACTGCTTCACTAGCAAAGCCGGGTAAGCTAGCTGGGCCACTCTTGTCAAGAGTCTGAATCTCTGGCACTTGATATTCCATCAGAGCCGCAGGAGATGAACTGGCAACACTGGACTTGAATCCACTCACACAAGAGGGAGAGTGTAAAATGAGGCCATAATGAATACTGCCTGAAAGCTTGCTAGCATTTAAGGAGTGGGAGAAAAAGATCTCAAATAAATATGCTTTCTGGTTATCAGTCTTTCTCTGTCACTACCATACCATGATAGTTAAAGTACTTAAAATTTATAACCTGTCTTTAGGTACTAGTTTGCGTTTTGTGTTTGTATTTACTGATTTTATTTATATAAATTAACCAGAACACATATTTGATGTGTCTTTTCCCTGTGCCACAATTCTTCAGATTCTCAATAAGTGCTTGATTGATTGATTTGAACTTTTTCTTTGTGACATGAATGGTTAAAAAAAAAAAAGGCTTTAAAAAAGGTTAAGTTAGCTACAATTCCTTCAGGATAAGGAAAACTGAAGGAATTGTAGCCTGCTGAAATTTCATAATTATTTCAGAACTGTGACTTTATTTAACTTTTTGCAATTGGCATAATAAAAATATTACACATAAATTACATATGCTGAGTGCTGATAATTTTTCTGCAAGAGAATATCCTTTAACCATAGGAATTATGTACACTTTTTGTTAATCACATTGGTAATATCTGCCTAGATGCCAGTATTTTTGCAGTATTTGTTATTTTCATTAATTTGGATTTATTATAATTACTGTTCTTAATTATGGATTTTTTAAAGTGTGATGCCTCCTTTTATATTTCTGCTTGCAGGCCATTGAACAATTTTAATCAATGGTATATTAGGAAAGTAGTATTTAGGTCATTATACAGAACTAGGTTTAAACCTTCATGTTTTCATAAACAAGAATGACTAACTTTTATGTTTCTCATCTGTCAAGTATGAAGGACATTTATTTCATTTGATTGTTATTTCCCAAATTCACTGCTGTTTATTTCATAAGTGCAAAAGGAATACCTCAATAAATATTTACTATTATTTTGATCATTTATTTTTCTGCTCCCTGCATTTCTTATTTTGTATTCTCACTGTTTCTTTGAGACCATTACGTTCTACAGTGTCCACTAGAGAATAGGAAATTCAGTCTGTGGCATAGAAAAAGCAGAGTTCCAAGGGGTGGCAGAGGATAAAGTCAGCTCAGAGACTAAACTGACTTGTTCGGTTTGGAAGGTAGATTTTTAACTTGTTCTTTAAGTATATTAAAATGTGCTCCTGACTTTTAAAAAGGACAAAATTTCAATCAGATTTAGTTATCTGATAGTTCTTAAAAGTGTTTTAAAAAGGAAATTAAATTAGATATATTATCTCAATATTTGTTTGCTTTATAGAAGTGAAAATACACTTGAAAATATTTTTGAAATATATTTTCAACTTCCAGTCAAGATGGTGGAGTAGGTAAAGGCTATGCTCACTACCTACTATGACCATATCAAAATTATAAGTAAATTGTAGAACAATAATAATTTAGAATTATCTGAAGACTAGCAGAACATAATTCTTATAACTAAGAACATAAAAAAAAAAATAAGCTAGGCTGTTTTGATGGCAGGAGCAGTGATGTAGAGCAGGCCACTCCCACACCCACTGTGTCATGATTGAGAACCAGGAGTGGTGGAGAGCTTCGGTATTGCATCCTCCTACAACCACATTAAAATGTCAACTAAAGTATAGAAATCCTTCATTGAGAACCACCTGAAAGCTAGCTGAACAGAAAGAGGTGTCATTACTAAGGATGTAAAGAAGAAGCCACATTGAGACTGGTAGAAGGGGCAGAGACTAGGCATAGGATGGTCTCACATCCACGAGTGGTGGCTATACATCATGAGGGATATTTCAGCTGTAAAGGTGCCCCCTCAGGAGTGAGGGGTCCTAGCTCCACACCAGGCTCCCAGCCTAGGGTGCCAGTGCTGAGAAGAGAAGTTCCACTTCTGGGTGTGAAATCAACAGGGATTATGATTGACTGAGATGCAGAGCCACAGTTCAGTACACTGAATGACTCAAACTCACTCGCTCTGAGATCCAGCCTGGGGCAGCAGCTCTACGTGTACCAGGGACATACGGAAAGGAATAGAACTGTGTGGCTCCAGCATGAGGACTGGAGGGGCAGCTTTCTCCCAGACAGAAGTGCTGGCAGAGGCCATTGTTCCTTTTCTGAACCATCTTCTCCACAGAACTGTCAGGCAGGCACTATATCTGAGTCTCCACCAACCTAACTCACACTGTTTGGCTTGTCCTACTGATTCTCTGAGACCCCACCCCACCCAACTTGCAGGCCTCCCAAGCTATTTCCAGTGGCTTTTCCATGCAAACAGCCTATCTTGGCTCGTAGCCAAGGACTTTCCCAAAAGTCTCCCAAAGTTTCACAATCCCCAAACAAGTAGCACCTGGCCTCAATGTGCCCTGTACATCTGGCTAAGCAGCTCCTGGTCTGGCACTGGTGGCAGCGGGCCTTGGATCACAACGTGGATGCTCCCGGGCACCTCCAAGCCCAGAACAAGTAGCAGCCATAGAAGGATTGCTTTGTAGCTCATGCTAGGTGGCCCAGACAAGGCATTGAACTTGGCCAGCATCTCCCAGGAGATCTCAAAGCCATCACACACTGTGGACAGCTTCAGACTATGTCAAAGCACCACCAACCATCTCTAAAAGTAGTGCAATTCATGGGTGATATAATCAAACTCTGCACAGCTGATCCTCCACAGTGGTTGCAGCTAGTCCTTGCCAGCAATGAGTTTGGGGGTACATCCCTCCAATCAAAATGCCGACAGAAATGAAGATTCAACTGCAAAATGAAAGGTCGATCTATTGAATGGGTGAAGCTATTTTCTAATGATAGATCTAACAAGGAGATAATATAAAAAATATAAAAGGAGCTCATACAACTTAACAACCCCAAAAATCAAACTATTAGATTTAAAAATAAGCAGAGGACCTGAATAGACAGTTCTTCAAAGAGAACATACAGATGGCCATTAGACACCTGAAAAGCTTCTCAACATCACTAATCATCAGAGAAATGCAAAATAAAACCACAATGAAATATCATTTCACAACTGTCAGAATGGCTATCACCAGTAAATCCAAAAACAAGTGCTGGGAAGGATGTGGAGAAAAGGGAACCCTCTTGCACTGTTGTTTGGATTGTAAATTGGTGCAACCCAATGGAAAGCAGTACAGAGGTTACTCGAAAAATTAAAAATAGTGCTATCATATGACCCAACAATTCCACTTCTTGGTATTTATTTGAAGAAATCCTATGTACTAATTGGAAAAGATACACACAGTCCTATATTTTTGTAGCATTATTTACTATGACTGAGATATGGAAGCAACTTAAGTGTCTATCAATAAAAGATGTGAGTCATGTATACAAGACTATATTACTTGGCCACAAAAATAATGAAGTCTTGTCATTTGAGACAACATGGTTAGACCTAGAGAGTATATGCTAAATGAAATAAGTCATACAGATAAAGACAAATGCAAATGATTTCACTTCTATGTGAAACTTAAAAAACAAAACAAACTTATAGATACAGAGAATAAATTGATTTTGACAGACTGGAAGATGCTGGAAGGCTGTGTGGAAAAGGTGAAGGGATTAAGGATTACAAATTGGCACTTATAAAATAGTCATGGGCACATAAAGGACAGCATTTGGGCTATAGTTAATAATATTGTAGTGACTATGTATGGTGCTAGATTGGTATTAGACTTATGGGGTAACCACTTTGTTAATTTATATACATGTCTAATCACTACATTGTACAGCTGAAATTAATATAATATTGTATGCCAATTATAATCTTCTCTCTATATAAAAGCCTAAGCAACCATTCAACCAGTAGCTCTCACTTGCACTGAGCACCGGGGGAAGACGCTCAACACACAGGCATGGAAACATGGAATAGACTGATGAAACTTAGAGGGAAGGGAGGAGAGGGAAGAGATCAACCAAAGATCTTATATGCATACTAGAGGCCTGGTGCATGGATTTATGCGCCAGTGGGGTCCCTCGGCCTGGCCTGAAGGGATTGGGCCAAATTCGTGCACTGATGGGGTCCCTCAGCCTGGCCTATGGATACCGGGCTGAAATTGGCAGTCCTACATCTCCTGAGGGTTCCCGGATTGCAAGAGGGCTCAGGTCATGCCGAGGGACCCCACTTGTGCATGAATTTGTGCACTGGGCCTCTAGTTAAATAATAAAAACATATTTCCAACATCAAGTACTTGAGACATAAATTAACCTAGTTGTTTCTATCAAAATAATATAACCCTAAACCTACCTGAAGCCAAACTCTAAATTTGATCTAAACTAGAGATAAATAAGTGTAGATAAATGGCCTAAGAAATGTTCTCATATTATCTCCTGTAGATCTTATGTTATAAACACATTATATATAGATGGATAAACAATGGGTCATATCTTCCCTATAGCAGTTGCCTGCACTTCCTACGGATGATTTCAAAAGTATTTAGACAAGTTCAAATTCCTTTCAGCTGCCTTCCACTGAAGGAGTTTCTGTTTCTTATTTGAGTCCTGGATAATGAATTAAATTAATCAAGAAATATAATTCAAAATTGTATAAATGCTTTAAAAATTGGACCAGACAAGTTTTTACCCAAATTTCAATAGAAAATATATAATATTTCCCTGACTCTTATTTACAAATAAAAGCCTGCTGATTTAATGATGTTTGAGGAAGCACATCAGGTTTATCCTTCTGTCAATTCTAAGTGTAAATCCCACCGGTCCAGCTCATTCTTATGACATGCTTGGCTCAGTTTCAGCATGAATATCTGTGCAGGCTTCCCAGAAAAAGTAACTTGTGGTCATAACATTAAATGGTAGTGGTAGAACTTTAATGAACATAAGAATCTTTAAGAACTAAATATGCATCTGTAATAATTGCATTTTATAATAAATTTTCATCAATATCCATACAAGGTATTGATAATATTTTATAATTGAATAACTCAAGTTTATAGACATCAATTAACTTGTGTAACATCCAGTAGCTGGTAAAGGGTGATTATAAGAGTTACCCCAGCCTTCTGGCTCCAGAGTCCAATTATTTGTGCCTCCCCTAGGTCTTGAGTGCCAGAAAAACCCACAAAATAACCTGTCCTCATGGAGGTTACAATCTAGGAATATCCAAGACATTTCAATAATCACACATGTAAGTGAAAAATAACAGTGGAGATAAGTTCTGTGAGGAGGAGTGTGTGACACCATGTGCTCATATAGTTAATTTGTTTTAATGTGGAAAAGCAGATGAGTGAAATCTTTCAGAGGAAACAAGATTGCTCTAACATGTTAAAATTAGTTTTAGGTATGTGACAGGAGTTCTTCCTGGAAGAAGTCTCCTGAATCTGAGAATATTTTAAAAGGCCAGAAGAACACAGGTGTGTGTGAATGTTGTGTGTGCGGAGAGAGAGAAACAGAGAGAGAAAGAGGAATGTGTCACAGCAAGAGAAACATTGAGTGGTAGACAGCAGCCAGACCATGTAGGGCCTTGTATTCATTATAAGTATTTGGCAGTTTTCATAAAAGTGTTTTATGAGCAGTGAGGCTAAACATTGGTTTCAAAACATCGCTCTGGTTCTAGTCTAGAGAACAAATTGGAGATCAAGAAGAACAAAATTGGGTAGAGATTGACCCTCAAGTAGGTTGATTATCTCTCTAACTGAGGCTCCATTTTATGCAAAATATTCTGTATTACATATTATAATAGTATTTGCTATGTTCTTAGCTATCTTTTCTTTGGATCTTATATCTGAAGAAATTTATTTGACTTCACTCTGCTCATGGTACTTTTAAATGTCTCTTCAGATAAATGGAATAGCTTTTCCATTAGTATTTTGATCTAAAAGATCCTTAGAAGGATGTTAGGGTATCAGGGTTTCAGGCAAGTTATATCTAACTAGAGGCCCGATGCACAAAATCCATGCAAGAGTAGCCTTTCGAAGCCTGGCTGCCTCGGCCCTCACGGCCTGGGGCTGCCTCACAGCACCACATCTCCGCTCCCCACCCACTGGTCATTCCAGAAGATCGTTCTAGAAGATCCTTCCACTGTCCAGTCTAATTAGGATATTAGCTCTTTATTATATAGGATATTTTTCACCTCTGCTTTGCTGTTGTGAACAATGTATAGTGTTCAATTCTACCCATGAGTTTGATCTTAAGCTGTCTAGGGAGGTCACTAAGGGTAGATAGTGGGGTTCACAGTTTTGCCTTTTAGCTCTTTTTCCTCCTATCAATACATCAGTACTGCCTGTTCGGAGTCACTATTTTATATCAAAATTACATACTTTAGCTCAGTAACTACACAGAAAATGGACATTCACAATGAAGGATCATTTAATCAAATCTGGCGATCAATGCAAATTTATATTTTGTAGCCCAATTGCACACATAATCCTATAGGGATTGCAAACAATTTTTTAAGGCTGTAGTTTGATTTAGTTTAGTATTGTACCTAGCATAGTGTTATGGACTTATTGTACTCATGGCACATCCTAGACAAACTAGTGAATATATAAATAAAATAAATATTCTACACCTTTTCTGAAGATAGAATCTAAAGAAATGCAGTGATACATGAAAGTATAATTTAAGTTTGCACATGGAAAATAATTGAGAACTCAGAGTTCAAAACACATTCAGTCGTCACATGAATGACAGGTTGTTTATCATGGTTAAAGAAGCATGACATGACCTTTTGCTTTCTTTTAAATGCCAGTTCCTGTGTTCTCCTTTCCCTGTATGTCACTCATTCATGCTAAGTATGCAGGGCATGTTAAAAACTAGAGATATAAATCACACAGTCATCTGTCTGCCAAGTGCCAAATGTACCGCTTAGTTTAGTTGTTTGTTTGTTTTTCACACAATTGATTAAAGAGTTGGCATCTTTCTCTTAAAGAGACAGACATTTTAGATTTTGAGGGCAATATTGTCTCTGTTACAATTACTCAACTCTCCCACTGTAGTGTGAAAACAGCCATGGACAGTATAAAAATGCATGTGTGTCGATGTGTTATAATAAAACTTTATATAGAAAAGTAGGCTTTGATCCTATAGGCCTGTGGTCGGCAAATCGTGGCTTGCGAGCCACATGCGGCTCTGTGGACCCTTGAGTGTGTGGCTCTTCACAAAATACCATGTGCGGGCGCGCACCTACAGTGCGATTGAAACTTCGTGGCCCATGCACAGAAGTCGGTATTTTGTGGAAGAGCCACACTCAAGGGGCCAAAGAGCTGCATGTGGCTCACAAGCTGCGGTTTGCCGAGCCACATTTTGCCAACAACGGCTATAGGCCATAGCTTGCTAACTTCCAGAAGAGTTTAGGTGTAATGAAGTCAAACCATATAATGTTTAATATGTATGCATTTTGATATCAGAAAACATAAGACATACTTGATAAGCCTAAGAATAAACTTAAAATGCTACCTAGATTGGCTGAAATGCCAGCCTGAGAAAACCCGGGGTAGGGTTTCAGTACTGGTGGGACAATAAAAGATCCTGCGTGAGGTAACAGGAAGCACAGGGATTAGAATGTTTGCAACTTCTTTAGTAAAAATAAAGTGCATAAGAACCAAACCAAATAGTTAAGTGTAACTTTGACTTGGGACTCTTGAAAATGTCTCGAGATAGGGATATGGCCCAAAGCATACTAAAAAAAAGCAGGTCAGGCTGAAATGAAATGGATTTGTGGAGACTGCCATGCTCAGCCCTCAGTTGTTCATCTTGTAGTGTTATCTATGGTCACTAATATGGTACAGCTTTTTGGAAGACAGATGCCAAATAATGAGCAAGTTTATTTTAGATGAAGGATTTCTATTTAATTTCTTTGTCCACCAACCATTACTAATTCATCTAGCACAATATGCCGCAGAAGAATACCCAGATACAATCTCTGCCACTGGAATGGTTGAAGTCTAATTGACAAGCTGTCCCATAACAAAATGAATTAGACAAACACAGAAAATTCTAATTCAGCCCAGACAGTGTGGCTCAGTGGTTGAGCACTGACCCACGAACCAAGAGGCCACTGGTTTGATTCCCAGTCAGGGCGCATGCAGGGATTTGCAGACTCAATCCCCATTAGGGGGTATACAGGAGGCAGCTGATTGATGTTCTTCTCTCATAGATGTTTCTATCTCTCTATCCCTCTCTCTTTCTCTCTCTCTAAAGCAAGCAATGAAAACATTAAAAAAAAAGAAAGAAAATGTGAATTCAGATGATACAGAATGATGGTTGATATCAGTGTTTCTCAAATTCTACTTCACATACACCCACTGGGGATCTTGTTACAACTAAGGCTCTGATTTTATGGGTTTGGAGTGGGGCCCGGTATACTTGACCTTTGTCAAGCTCTTGTGTGATTGTTGATGACCCTCTTGGTGCAGGATCATTGGTAAATTAAGCAGTACTCTACGCAGTTTTTAAGAGATTGTTAGAGGCTCAGTGGTAAGGAATTTCTGGATGAAATGGGAGTGGGACTGTGCTCAGAAGAAAGAATTCAAGTTCAAATGCGTACAACAGGCAGGGCTGTAACAGGGTGCACCAGGATAGTGCGAGTTAACAGGAGAGGTCTGAGTTGAGCCAAACCTGGTTTTTTTTTTTCGTTTTTTTTTCCTTTTTTATTATTATTAAGGTATTACAAATGTGTCCTCAGCCCCCCCATTAAACCCTACTATAAAAAGTGTCCTGAGCGCTAGCATTTCTTATCCTCCTCACGTGTCTTTTTTCTGCATTGTGCTTTTTAAGAGCTGATATTTTATTTGCTTGTTTATTTTGTTCAATCAATTATCTATCAAAGCAAGAAT
>NW_006300367.1:1262219-1264956 GCF_000327345.1 Myotis davidii
AACCTTGTGGTGAGAAGAAGCAGTGCTCATCTGAATCCACGCAGTCACGCTGCTTGAGATCCCTTGTTTCCAGGTTAGTAGCTGGTCTCTGGATGCCGGCAACAATCGCCCAAGATGGCATAGTCTCCGCTGCTTAGCTGGCGCACCAAGAGAGGTTTCAGCCGTAGTCTCCAACCGTCCTTTTTTTCCCCTGGGGGTTCTTGGTCTTTCCTAGCTGCAGACAGTCTCTCAGAAGAAAATCCTCGGCCTATTCGGGCTGTATGTTACCCGTTTCAGCTGCTCACCTTTATCTGCTCCAGGACAAGCGCAGGACAAGTCCGTTTATACCTCCGCCATTTTTCCTCCTCCCAAACCTGGTTTTTAATGTTGAAAGTTCAGGCGTAGAGGGTGTCAGTTAGAACAAGGAGCCAAACTGAAGTAACAATCAAGCCTTTACTCACTCAGCAGTGCAAGTAAGAGGCAAAAGGAGAGGTGCAGGCTTCTGCGTGTTCCGTTTTCTCACGGAACTACAGCGGGTGAGGGGCAAAGAGACATCACCTTCCAGCCAAGGAGCGCTAAGCAAGGGGCCTGCCTCTGTTAGGACGGAGGCGGGGTGGGGGGAGGGTGCTAGGAGCGGGATGGCACTGTGTCGGAATGGAGAAGAGGCCTCAGCCAAGCCCCCGTGCAGAGGCTGCCACGTGGAGCGGCCTGCGCAGACATGTGTGAAAGGAAGGTCAGACGGCAAGTCCGGAAGCCTGCGTCCTCGACCCCAAGTTCTGGAAAACAGCTTGTGCACCACGTCTGGTGCGGGGAGGCCAGCTTCCCGTCCGGAGGCTTGCCTGGCAAACCTTGTGATCGCCGATGTTTGGGTTCGAAGGGTCACGGGTAAGGCTCTGGCTGGGAGCTGGATTCCTCCCCTATTTTATGTCTCTAGTGGCAGCCACTGTTCAGCTTCAGCGACTGCTTCCAGGAAGGATCCAGATGTGACCAAATCTTTCAAGGTAAGCCACACGTTTATTTGTGAGATTGTCTGATTTTCAAATATAACTGTTTTTTAAAAAATTATTCTTACTTTTTAATACTTTAAACTCAGAACACATTTTCTTATCCCGACCCAGCTTCAGGAACAACAGTGAAATTTCTGCTTGATAAGATGAGGGAATGTGGCTGAAAGACAAGGTTCTGGAGAGAAAATAGAGGGAGAGAAAAAGAAATTCTCCATTCTTTGAGCTAAGCTTGCTGGAGCCTGAGAACAGGCAAATTGATTTTATTTTAAACTTATTTTATCTCTCAATAGATATTTAGGTTGTTTCTACACATTGGCTATTCTGACAAGTATTGCTATAGGTATAGTACTACTATCCCTTTCAATTCTCTTTCCACCTTAGGACTGGGATCACTTGGGGCATAAGATAGTTTTATATTTGGTGGGTTGTGTTTTGTTTGTTTGTTTTTGTTTTGTTTTGTTTTTTTTAAGAGCCTCCACAATGTTTTCCATAGTGACTGCACCATTTTTCTAGAGCAGTTAGCAAGGGTACTAATTTCTTCACTTCCTTACAAATATTTGCCTTATTTTTTTTGACAATAGCTATCCTGACAGGTGTAGAATAATATGCCATTGTGGTTTTTATTTGATGGCATGTGCATATAAGCAAATACTATACAGTATTAAAAGGCGGTGGGGGGGGGGAGGGCTGGCCGGTGTGGCTCAGTTGGTTGAGTGCATCAAAAGATCACCAGTGTGATTCTTGGTCAGGGCGCATGCCCAGGTTGCGGGTTCTGTCCCCAGTCAGGGTGCGTCCAGGAGGCAACCAATCAATGTTTCTCTTTCAGATCGGTATTTCTCTCTCCCTCTCCCTTACCGCTTCTCTCTAAAAACTAATTAATAAACACATATTTTTTAAAAAAGAAGGAAATTCTGACATGCTACAATATGTATAGACCTTGAGGACATTATGTTAAGTGAAATAAGCCAGCCACAGAAGGAGAAATGATGCATGATTCATTCCACTTATATTAGGTATCTTCAATAGTCAATTCATAGAATTAAAGAGTAGAATGGTGGTTTTCAGGGGCTGGGGGAGGGAGAAATGGGGAGGTGGCAATCAGTAGGCATAAAGTTTCAGTTGAGATGGTTATAAGCTCTAGTGATCGGCTGTACACTGTATCTGTGGGCACCAAGAATGCTCTGTATACTTAAACATTTGTGAATAAGGTCAAGCTCATGTTAAGTATTCTAACCACAATAGAATTTTTTAAAAATTTATTTTATCTCTTAATTAACTCCATATCATGAGACTCCTGAGTCTTCTCAAAGGTGACATATGTTCAAGACCTGAGCCCTACATGCAGAGATTTATGCTAAGGCAGATAATGGCTGAGTTGTTTCTTGTTAAAATGTCGCAGTCCTCAGAGTTATAGTTCATCACACTCAAGCACTCTACAGAACCATTGTCCACAACGGGAACGTAGAGACCCAGGCTAAAACAATCTTCTCTGACTTGTGGAGTTGAAGATGAAAGAGACACATTTATTTTACTGAGCTACTGAGTTTATTATGGGGTGCCTGAGATTCCCAGGGTGGCTCACAATGATATATCTGTGTATCTTTTAATATGGACCATCATGAGCTCCAAGGAGCAAAGATAAATCTTTCTGAGGAGTAATAGGAACCTTTATAATGTGCGGACACAGACAGTGGGGTGGTGAGGGCCTAGAGGGTGGGAGGATGAGAAAGATTACTGGGGGGGGGGGGGGG
>NW_006300367.1:1264975-1266538 GCF_000327345.1 Myotis davidii
TTTCAACAATTAAGATTAAAAAAAAAAAGACTATTCACCTGGCTCCAGCTCTAAGGACGGTTTTTGTCTGTCCATCCCTTTCCCACACAGAGATGTATTTGTTGAGGCTCCTGCTACAATGCTGTTCAGATCTGTCTTGTACTTAAGGGTCCGGTTTTACCAGCCAAGCTCAGGCACTGTACCCCAATTTTGGCAATTACTATATTGGCCTTTGAAGTACTCTGTGTGTTCAGTGCTCAGTTGAAATCATTTCTGCACTTTACTTAAAATCATCTGTTTAGAAATGTTAGTTCCAATTTCACCGTCAGTATAGTCAAAGAAACCAATTACAAAAAAATAAAAAGAAAAGAGATTATTATTTAAGACTGCTCACCTATTTCACGTTACCAACATCTATCCACAAATTTTTCATCATCTACATATTTTAGGCTTATATTTTCAAGAGCTAGGCCTTTTAACTTCCTATCCCTCAGTCCTTGGCCTATAATACCTTCCTTCTTTCTTTCTTTCTTTTTTTTTTTCTTCTGTTTCATCCTTATTCAGCCTTAGAATCAAATTCATAGCATAAGTCCATGGAAGCTTTTCCTTGTCTTCTTCAGCTCAATAAAGTTTTTTTTTTAATTGTTCAGATTTCTTAATGCCTGAGGGTTTTTTTTTTTTGTGTGTGTGTGTGTGTGTGTGTGTGTATGTGTGTGTAAAGAAACATTAACGCTTACATGTATTTGGCTTAATTATATTAGAAATCTGTTCAACTGGTAAGAGTCACTGATAGATTGATTAATGAGATAGCATTTATTCAAATCAAAATCCAAATATAATCCTTTACTGTACAAGTCATCAATCAAAATCAAACATATTGAATTTCCTTGAACTTAAACTATTATTGTAGAGATATTTGATTAAAATTTTCTAAGCTAAGTAATAAAATGTTCATTACTTTTATGCAGACAAAAGAAACAAAAATTAGGTCTTAGTTGTTATATCAAATAAATTTTAATCACATATTCTATCATATATTTGAAGCTTGGATTTTTTTTACCATAACTTAATTACTAACTTATCATAGTAATATAGTACAATGTGATATATTAACTTATTTATTAATGTAATTAGAAATTCTAGAAAGCCTTATCATTACAAAGAAAAGGGTAAACTAGTTGATGAGGGTTCAAGTCTTCTCAGATGATTCTCATTTAAGAAACAATTGTTGAATTCATGTTGGGTCTCACGGTCAGACTCCTTGGTACTCCACCATCAGTGGTGGCCATTTGCTATGTCTTTTTTAAACCTATGTATCTTTTTGTTATGATTGGTGCTCACAGATCCTATTCTTTACTGCAGATAATTTTTTATTTTTTATTTTTTATTTATGAGCATTTTATTTATTTATTTTTTATGGTTTCAATTCTTTTTTTTAATTAAATCTTTATTGTTCAGATTATTAGATTTGTTCCTCTTTTTTCCCCCCATAACTCCCCTCCTCCCAGTTCCTGTCCCACCCTCCGCCCTCACTCCCCACCCACTGTCCTCATCCATAGGTGCACGATTTTTGTCCAGTCTCTT
>NW_006300367.1:1267708-1277321 GCF_000327345.1 Myotis davidii
GCTTCTCCCGTTTGAATCTGGGTCC
The DNA here is from genome assembly GCF_000327345.1 of Myotis davidii. Lineage (NCBI taxonomy): Eukaryota > Metazoa > Chordata > Mammalia > Chiroptera > Vespertilionidae > Myotis > Myotis davidii. The sequence continues at coordinate 1,267,734 of NW_006300367.1, forward strand.
CTAAAGACTCGCCCGTATCTGGAGCTCAGAGTCTGCGACTCCCTCCTGACCGAAAATGCCAACCGCGCCCTCCGCCGCCAGCCCGCTCCACACACTCCGCACCTCAGAATTTGACTTCAGCACTGCGCCTCCTCTTAGTGTCCGTGTACGTTTCTCTTTCCTCCTAGTTGTAGGACTTCCACTCACCCAGCATTCCTGTGGTTCTGGGTGGTGTCCGTTCCGTCTTTTAGTTTCACTTTTGAAGTGGTTGTTCAAGGCAGCAAACTCCAGGGTTAACCTATGCTGCCATCTTGGTTCCTCTCCTACTGCAGATAATTGACTCCACCACTTTTTAGTCTTATTCCTCTCTAATTGCACATGCACCCATACACACCCTTGAAAGGAAAAAATAATATATCACCACTGTTGCATTAATTATTATTAAACTAGGGGCCGGTTGCACAAAATTCGTGCACTGGGTGGGGGTTGGGGGGAGTGTCCCTCAGCCCAGCCTACCCCCTCTCACATACTGGGAGCCCTCAGGCATTGACCCCCATCACCCTCAAATCACAGGATTGGCCCCTTGCCCAGGCCTGACGCCTCTGACAGAGGTGTCAGGCCTGGGCAGGGGACCCTCATTTCCCCACATCACTGGTTCTGCCCCCAGCCCAGGCCTGATGCCTCGGGCCCAGGCGTCAGACCTGGGCATGGGACCCCCAGACCCCTTCGATTGCTGGCTCTGCCCCTGGCCCAGGCCTGATGCCTCTGGCCCAGGATTCAGGCCTGGGCAGGGGACCACCCTCTCCTCCCCGTCAACGGCTCTGCCCTTGCCCAGGCCTGATGCCTTGGCCAGAGGCGTCGACCCCCATCACCCTCCGATCGCCTGATCAGCCCCTTGCCCAGGCCTGACACCTCCACCAGAAGTGTCAGGCTTGGACAGGGGACCCCCATCTCCCCCTGATCACTGGCTCTAGAGGTGTCAGGCTTGGACAGGGATCCCCCATCTCCCCCCATCACTGGCCCAGGAATCATGCCTGGGGGGGGGACCCCCCACCTCCCTCTGATCGCTTGCTTCACCCCACCGCCCAAGCCTGACGTCTCTGACCCAGGCTTCAGGCCTGGGCAAGGGGACCATCATACCCCCCCAATCCCTGGCTCTGCCCCCCACCCAGGCCTGATGCCTCTGGCCCAGGCATCAGGCCCGGGCAGGGGACGCCCAGCCCTCTCCGATTGCTGGCTTCATCCGCCGCCCAGACCTGGTGCCTTGGCCAGAGGAGTTGACCCTCATCACCCTCCGATCGCCGATCACTGGATCGGCCCCTTGCCCAGGCCTGAGGCCTCTGGAAGAGGTGTCAGGCCTTGTCAGGGGACCCCCAGCTCCCCGCGGTTGCAGGTTCCGCCCCTGCCCAGGCCTAACACCTCTGGCCAAGGCATTAGGCCTGGGCAGGAGACTCCCAGCTCCCCGCGATCACTCGCTCTGACCCTGCCCAGGCCTAACACCTCTGGCCGAGGCACTAGACCTGGGCAGGCTACCCGCGGCTCCCCGAGTTTGCAGGCTCCGCCCCTGCCCAGGCCTAACGCCTCTGCAGGGCCGCCTTTGCCCTGCCCCCCAGCTCTTAGCTCCCCCCTGGGTTTCTGATCACTGTCAGTGGCAGGGGGCTTCTTCCTGCTTCCCCTTTCACCTCCCCGCATTGTGCCTACATATGCAAATTAACCGCCATCTTTGTTGTCAGTTAACTGCCATCTGAGTTGGTAGTTAATTTGCATATAGCCCCGATTAGCCAATGTAAAGGGTAGCGCCGTACGCCAATTGCCATTTTTCTCTTTTATTAGTGTAGATAAGTAGTAGCCCATCATGCAGTATTGTGCACAGTAGGCCGCCCGCTGCTTCCGCAGGAGTCAGTGGGAGCCGCAGTGCGCCGCCGGGAGCCACACTGCTTCCGTGGGAGGCGGGCCCACTGTCTCCTCTCCAGGCCTGTGTTCCACGGTGGGCTGGTACCCCTGTCCCTGTCTGTGTCCACTCCGACTCCGGGGGTCTGGCCCAAGCCAGGGTTTGGCAGCTCACCGGACCCTGTCTCTTTCTCCATCTCCGCTCCAGGCTCCACCTGCTGTGCAACCTCTTCCTGTCTGGTCGTGATCTGTTATGGCGCCCTGGACTAATTTGCATATTATCTCTCTCTGTAATATTTATATGTATATAATGTTTAACCACCATTTACATTATAACTATAGGCCTTGTGCACAAATATATGCACTTGGGGGTGGTGGGTCCCCTCAACCCAGCCTACACCCTCTCTCAGAGTCCAGAAGCCCTCGTCTTGGCACTGCTAAAGAGTCACTGCTGCATATGCCAGCCGTGAGCCTGGCTTCTGACTGAGTGGTGCTCCCACTGTGGGAGTGCACTGACTACCAGGGGGCAGTTCCTGTGTTGAGCAGATTGGGCCTAAACGGGCTCTCATCCCCCAAGGTGCCGCAGATTGTGAGAGTGTGCAAGCCAGGCTGAGAGACCCTCCCAGTGCAGGAAGCCGGGGAGGGATGAAGGAGGCTGGGCAGCTGGGGAGGGACCGCAGGAGGGCTCCAGGGTGTGTCCGGCCCATCTCACTCAATCCCAATTGGCTGGACCCCAGCAGCAAGCTCACCTACCGGTTGGAGCATCTGTCCCTGGTGGTCAGTGCATGTCATAGCGAGCAGTTGAGTGGCCTTAGTGTATCATTAGCATATTACTCTTTGATTGGTTGAACGGCTGATGGGACAACCCAACATTTAGCATATTAGGCTCTTAGTATACAGGATTAAATTTTTATACTTCATACTAAATTTCCCTTTATATGTTGTTATAAGTTCATGCTGCATCATACATAACTGTGTTTATTACTGTCAGTTATAATCATTAACACCCAGCTTGTCATAACCTGAAAAGTAGAGTCCCTTTGTCTTTTTAGTGTTCTGACATTCTTTATTGTGTTCTTGGATTTTGGCAATCATTGCTATTCTATGCCATCCAAAGATTTTAGGCCACTCTCTATAGATCCACATTTCTAGCTAAACTGTAACCTATATGAGACCTTTGTGAATATTATAGAAAGGTACCTCTTCCTGGTGGACATAGCTTCCTGGCAAATGTCAGGTGGTGGTAAGAGAGGTAGCAGTGTGCCTCAGTAGCACACACTTGGTGCACCTGTTCATGGCATCCCATCCTGCTCACTTTGATAAAGGTCGGTATTAGAAATGAATCTTTCATTCTAGAACATTCACTGACATGTACAAAGTGGACAGTGGTGCTCCTGAAGTGTTTGAATGGTGATTGAGAACTTGGGTTTCTTTGAATCTTGGCCCTGCTACTGGTAATGTGACTGGGGAACTAACCAATCATGTCTAAACCTTTGCTTCCTTCTGTGTAAAATGTGGGATTTTAACAATATCTACCTCAAAGAGTTATGCTGAAAATTTGGTAAGTTAACATACATAAAGCTGCTAAAACCGTGTGTGGTACATAAGTCCTATAAAAGTTAAATGATGCCCTGGACAGTTTTGCTCAGTGGATAGAGCATCAGCCTGTGGACTGAAGGGTGCTTCTGCCCCTCTGACCCCCTCTGAGCTGCTGAGTCAGGGCTTCATCTAGCATCTGTACTGCTAATGCATCAGCTGGAGCCAAGCATAGGAAGGGAGGGTGAGGGAAGGTGTGATTGCAAATCTGGGCTTTATTTTTCTCTGGGAATGGTGGGTGCCAGTCCATAGCTCCACACCTTTGCACTGTGTCTCTAACACTCTTATTGGGCTCAGCCACATGTACACCAGCTACTCAGGCTGGAATGCTGCCTCTGCCCCTCCCACTTCTCTGGGCTACAGAATAAGGGCTACCACACTACCCTCCACTGCTACAGTCAGCTGAGGCTGTGCTGAGCAGCAAACTGCATCTGAGGTTGCCTTCTTTGTACTTTCCCCTGTCCTGCCTCTCCTGCTTTTTCCATATACCCATATTTAGATGACTCAAAGGGCAGATCTCTCAGATGTGTTTATTTGTTGAGCAGGAAACCTTTTGCTGAGTTATACTTGTTTGATTTGTGGTAACTTGAAGAGATGAAACCAAGAGGACTTCTCATACCACCATAATGCGGACATCCTGGGCAATGTGTTTTATATGTATTATTTTAATTAAAACTAATAAAATCTTCTAAAGTACATATGTGTACTATTTTAAGAGGACATCACTCAGACATAGAGAAGTTGATCCTATATAATAAAGTAATATGCAAATTGACCAACACTCCAACACACAAGATGGCCACCTCCAAGATGGTCTGCAGGGGAGGGCAGTTGTGGGAGATCAGGCCTGTAGGGGAGGACAGTTGGGGGGAACCAAGCCCTGCAGGGCAGGGCAATTGGGGGCAACCAGGCCAGCAGCGGAGGGCAGTTAGGGGCAACCAGGCCTGCAGGGTAGGGGCTGATCAGGCTGGCTGGGGAGTGGTTAGGTAGTGAACAGGCTGGTAGGCAGAAGCAGTTAGGGGCAATCAGGCAGACAGGCAGGTAAGCAGTTGGGAGCCAGCAGTCCTGGATTGTGAGAGGGATGTCCAACTGCCTGTTTAGGCCTGATCCTGGGTGGGATCAGGCCTAAATGGGCAGTCGGACATCCCTCGAAGCGTCCCAGAATGGAAAAGGTACAGGCTGGGCTGAGGGACACCCCTCTCCCCATATACGAATTTCATGCATCGGGCCTCTAGTTGTTAAATAATTTGTACAATAAGCCTTTATTTATTGTCATTTATAGATTCTGTGAGTCTAAGAAAAATGGTGTTTACCAAAGTCAGTTTTACCATAGGCTAGTTGACATAAACAAAAGTTAAGCTTGTGTGGCATCTCATCAATGTAATAATGAAGAGATGTTGAACAAAATGACATTATTTGAGGACCTGATGTTCGAGGTCCATAGTCATTAGCTACAGTTAATATGATTTGCCTTCATTGCCTGATACTAACATAAGTAAAACATTTAGAAGGGAGGTATGTTATAAAGCTGACACTTGTCAAAGTTGAAAGTAGACAGTAATTTGGTGGATAAAGCCATTTAAGTTCTGGTGTGTAACATTTATTTTTTAGAATTAATTATCTAGCCCTGACTTGCTTTATTCAGCAAGACTTGATGGTTAAGTTATGACTATCTGCGAATCTAAACAAGACCATTGGGAATGACAGATTTACCATAAAACAAAAACAAAAAAAAAAGAAAAGGAAAAAAAACAAACACATAGTAGGCATAAATATAGAAACAAAATGTTGAAAATCACTCTCCTTTACTTTTGCTTTTTTATATGATGTTTTTATACCCAACATACCAACAAAGTGCCTATAGGACTCCATGAACTACAGTGCTAAGAATATTACATTTCTTTTCCTCCTTGCCTGGAGTTTTTCTTTCTGCACAATGGGACACTTTTTTCTCTTTTCCCCTATTTTTTGCTGACATTTTTATAGTACATTTTCCATTAGAAAAATGTTATTACTTCATAGTACTGTAGAGAACACACAAATTGAAAATTATAATATAAGTAGTCAAGAATCTTATTTTTGAGACATTAACTAATTATATAATGCCTTGTTCAAGAAATATGATAAAATAGACTATTTCCCAAAAGATAATGTGCTGTGCTAAGTTATTCATTTTGTTCATGTAAATTACATTTATGCTCTGGGATAGTATTTTACCAGAACTTTTTGTAGTCATGTTGATTCAGCTATTCTATCAATAACATGTTTCAATTTTAATATTAAACTTAATTATGAAATCCCAAACCACAGACAATATAAAAGTTTTTTTTCGCTTGTCAATGACCAGGTATGAGGATATTAAGAGGTTTATTTCTATTATGTATATAATCCTGTATAAATTTTAAATTTTAAAATTATATTTATATTGCAAGGAATTTTATCACTCTGTGCTTTGAGAATTGTGAATATTGTAATACATTCTATTAGAATTGATGTACTGTATCATTACAAATTATAGATAAACTCTTATACCACTAATGGGAGAGGAGTTATAAAATTGAAATAGAATAACAGTTTTTTCTAGTTTTCTGGTGCCTTATGCCCTTCATTTATTAAAAACATAAAATGCTCAGTAAAATATGCACTAGAACTTTGAAAGTCTCTAAAAGTATAAATTGAATCATGTTGTATCTCTAATTTTCTATAGAGCACATTGCTTTAGAATACAATAGTCTGGAAGTTTTTCTTTTTAATTTGAAGATGTATGTCTTTGGAGGTCAATTTCACAGTAGAGAACATGTTCATTTTCACTGACATTTTTACATGATATTTTTACATATTTGGCTAGAACATATCAGCTGAACATATGCATTTATCAAAAAGCTAACATTAATAAAATTGAGAATTATTAATAACTGGAGGTCCAGTGCACGAAATTCGTGCACTGGTAGGGTCCTTAGTGATTGCCAACTGCCAGTCAGGTACTCCCTCCTTTCCCCCAGCCAACTGCTACCACCTGCTGCCACCATTGGCTGGGTCCTCCCTCGCTTCCCTCGGTCAGCCTACCCCCTGGTCGAATTTCCTGAAGAACTCTGGTTGAGGGACAATTTGCATACTACACTTTTATTATATAAGATTTTTCAGTGGTAGTTTCTGCTTTATGTCATTATTTTGTCTGTGTGTTTTTCAGTTGCTATGGTCTAAATTTTGTATTCTCTCAAAATTTATATGTAGAATCCTTACCACCAAAGATGATTGCACTAGGGTCTTTGGGCTATTATAAGTCGAAGATAGACTCCTCATAAACAGAATTAACAGTGTCCTCATAAGTAGTGTCCTTATGAAGGAGGCTCCAGAGCGATTCCTGGCCGCCTCTGCCAAGTGAGGACTCAGTAAGAAGTTGTCAGCTATGGACAAGGAAGTGCAACCTCCCCAGAAAACAACCATGTGGCACCATGATCTTGATCTTTGCAGCCTCCAGAACTGTGAGCATTAATTCCTGTTGTTTATGTTACCCAGACTGAAAGGACTAAAACCCAGTCCTTGGCTGCTTGTGCTGCAGACGCAGACACGTTATAACAGAGGGATGATTTAAGTATTAAACTATGTCATGGCTCCCAGAGAACATTACTTGAAGGAGAAACCAGAACAGCGTGTGTAATCCAGTGGGAAATGGTCCATTTCTATCCTTATGGTTTTCTGATACCATTTGGAAAATGACTGATCAGCATTTGGAGTTTAGTCTTCAATCCTTTGGGCTCAGGCCACAGATGTGGAATCTGTCCTATGAAGGGAAAAGGCTGGTGCTGGCAGCTGATGCTTTCAGGATTATTTTTTAATCTGATATATATCAGTTTGATTTTATGTGTAATGTCATGAACACATTAAATACTTGAAAAGTATTTGCATTTTCAAGACAAAATATTTGTTCTTTCTGCCTCTCTCTTCTCTAATGTAAGCACTATAACTGTACACATGGTCTTCTGCAAGGTTAGATTATATTTAGTTTTTTCTTTAATTTGACATACTGTTTTTAAATTCAATCTATGATATAAAAGCACATAGTCATACTAAGTTATTAATACTTTTACAATTGTTTGGCATTTAATTGCACTTAATTTTTCATATTATGTGAGCTATAACTTTCAGAAACAATAATTTTTATTTTGATAAGGGTTTTTCCAAAGAATCTGGCTATTGAGCCTTTAACATGGATTGACTCACCAACTATAGTTTTCTTGAACCTCTTCCAGGAGATCCTGTGAAAGAGGTCCTAGTAACTGGCAGTCTCTAGGAAATGCACTGCTTAGTAAGCTATGAAATCCCTAATTCAATGAAAGCTTTACTGCCATCAGTGTTCAGTGATATACTTTCATGCAAAGAAGAGATAAAAAGAAGAAAAAATCAATCAGCATTTAAATAATTGTTTGGAACCATATTTTCCAGGAACAAAGTTTTTCCAAAAGAATATTCCATGTAATCAAAGAATTTCCTAGAGCTGGTCTAAAAGTGGGCAAAAACTAGAACAGAGAGTTTGTATGAGTACCCCATCCAGCACCTGTAAAATCTCTTTCATTCTGCCTTCACTGATCTCATTCTCTTTATGCTTCATGTATGTGTTGCATTCTCAGAATGTCCCATGTGTTCTCCAATCTCTGAAGCTTAGCATATACTGCTTTGCTTAGAGTACCTTCCACAAAGGTTTATCCTTTATCACATGTCCAAATCCCAATGGTCCTTCAAAACTGAAAATGAGTTTTGCATTATTTTGGGAAAAAATTTTGTCTTATTTTCAGCCTTCAATAAGAATAAGGTCTCTCTCTTATTTGTCTCCATGGCTCTTGTGATTACATTTATAATAACATTTATCCTATATAATAAAGAGGGGATATGCTAATTGACCCTCATTCCATAGCATAGATGGCAGCATGCACAACCAATAAGGAGGGGATATGCTAATTGACTGCCACACCCTCAAAGATGGCACCGCCCACAGCCAATAAAGAGTGAATATGTTAATTGAATGCCACACCCTCAAAGATGGTGGCACCCACAGCCACAAGATGGCAGCGCCCAGTCCCCTCAGCCCTACTGGGGTGGCAGGCGTGCACCTGCCTCTGGAGTAACCCAGTCCCCTCAGCCGCCCAGCTGCCCAGGACCAGCCTGAGGCAGAGGCAAGCCTCAGATGGCAGATTGCTCAGCTGCCCAGGGCCGGCCAGAGGCTCAGGTAACCAGGGCCAGCTGAGGCTTGCACAGCCAGCAGTGGCAGCAGCAGAGGTGTGATGGGGTATCACCTCCCCCTGATTGCCAGGTTACCTCCCGCCCCTGAGGGCTCCTGGACTGTGAGAGGGGGCAGGCTGGGCTTAGGGACCCCCCCCTCCAGTGCATGAATTTTCGTGCACTGGGCATCTAGTAATATTATAAATGTAACCTGTTTTGTCTATTTATTTTTGTTTCCTCTGCTAGGCTATATTCTCTTTGATGCAATGAATCTGTCATTTATATTGGTATCTGCAATTTATTGAGGTCATTTGTTTAATAATAATTACATAAATGGACATAAAATAATGCTAATCCATATATTATTTTTGTTGAGGGACCTAATTTAAAATGACACTTCTTTAAAGTAAAATTGAGATAAATTCCTCTGGATTCTAATAAATAAATAACAGACAATATATACATCAATATCTTGAGTTAATATTTGATTATTGTTCTGTGACACAGCTCACTTTACTTATTGTTTGGCAATATAGACAAAAATTTTAACAAGGAAATACAGCATATTTACAGAAAAATATGAGAGCAATTATTCTAAACTAGAGGCCCAATGCACAAAAATCATGCAAAAATAGGCCTTCCTTCCCCCTGCTACCCACAGCAGCTTCCTTTTGGCATCCGGGACCCAGGCATCCCTGCTGCCACTAGGAGGCACCCAGGACCCAGGCTTCCCTCTCGGCCCCGGCTTCATCCAGAAGGTTGTCCAGAAGGAAGTCTGGTCTATTTAGCATATAACACTTTTATTATTATAGGCTAATAGCCTGGTGCATGAAATTCATGTACATCAAAAGGGAATTAATTGCCCTAACCAGTTTGGCTCAGTGGATAGAGCATTGGCCTGCG
>NW_006300367.1:1277630-1277929 GCF_000327345.1 Myotis davidii
TATCAAGAGTGAAAACATTATCAGAGTGCTTGACTAATTTCCCTTGTGATGAAGTATTTACTTTATCATCACATGCTCTTTGAACTGAAGAGAAAGCAACATATAACTGACCATGTCTGAAAACAGGTTCAGGTAGGAATATGCCTACTTTGTCTAGAGTTTGTCCTTGTGAATTATTAATAGTCATTGTAAATGCTGTCATCATGGGAAACTGTTGTCAAATTAATTTAAATGGGAGGCCAGTGTCAGATGGAGACAAACCAATTCTTGGAATCAGAACAACCTCTCCCTCTGTATAT
>NW_006300367.1:1278332-1282127 GCF_000327345.1 Myotis davidii
TCAATAGCATGATGATTGCACCCACTTTCAATTTTAATTTATGACATGGCATTCTCGTAGGAGTAATACTATTCAGAAATTCGATGGGGAAATTTTCCTTTGTTTCTTTGTTATGGGGTAGGGCCACAACATTAGTAACAAAGAAACAGAATTTCTGGAGGATGAGGCCCAGAAATCAAGATTTTAAAAAGATTCCCAGGTGATTCTAAATGTGCAGCCTAGGTTGAGAACCACTGATCTATAGATATAGTATTTCCAAAGGTAGCTTCAATAATAGATCCATTACAAATCATTTCACTTCCATGCTATGCTTTGATGGTGGGTTCCTGCCTGAAAACTCGCCCTCCAGGAAACAACTGGGGGAGGGCACAGATGTTTCCAAGACGATCCCTGCAGCACTGACTTCCTTCCAGTTGGTTGCGCTTCTGGCCGTGATGTTACACCCAGGGTTTTTATATAAGTAGACTAGAGTCCCTGTGCACAAAATTTGTGCATGAGGGGGTGTCCCTCAGCCTGGCCTGCACACTCTCCAAACTGAGACCCCTTGGGGGATGTCCCACTGCCAGTTTAGGCCCCTGTGGGATCAGGCCTAAACCGGCAGTTGGACATCTGTCTCACAATCTGGGCCTGCTGGCTCCTAACCACTCCCCTGCCAGCCTGATCGCCCCCCAACTTCCCCTCCCCCCGCTGGCCTGATTGCCCCTAACTGCCCTCCCCTGCAGGCTTGGTTACCTCCCACTGCTCTCCCCCACAGGCCTGATCACCCACAAGTTCCCTCCCCTGACGGACTGATCACCCACAACTGCCCTCCCATGCTGGCCATCTTGTGTCAGCCATCTTGTGGCGGTCCCCTGTGGCAGCCATCTTGTGATGACGTGAGGGTGGCCATCTTGTGGGGGGCATCTTGTGATTACATCACGTGTGACATCACCTAGGCTTTTATTATGTAGGTTAGTTAATCGCTACGTAGTCACCTTTGCGATGAGGGAGGTTCGAACACTAGAACAGTGCCCCCTGTGAGCACCTCTATCTGGGAGAAAGCCCCGCTCCTCCGAGTTCCTGCCATGATGCCTCCCCGTAAGACCCTGGTTCACCCAATGCCACCACTGGTGCTGGAACTCAGAGGGATTGACTCTGCATGGACACTACACTGAATTCTCCAGGACCAAACTGGAAATACAACTAAAATACAGAAAAAAACATCCTGAATAAGAAACTGAAGACTTGCTGGAGAGAATCTGATAACCAAGGATGGAAAGTGAAGTACACACAGAGATTCACAGGAATTGTGGAGGCTCAAAAGGGCTGGCTGGGCGTCCTCAAGCAGCAATTGAAGTTCCAAAGGGATACTTCATCTGCAAGAGGTTCCCACTGAGAACTCTGGAGTCTAAACCCCAAGTTGGGCCCCACAGTAGAGAGCACCAGAACTGAGAAAGGAGCCCATACAGCATCTGGTTGTGCAAAACAGTAGGGTTGCTGTCTGCCAGTAAGAGAACGCTGGAAATGCAGTCACCCTCTTAAAGGGCCAACACACAAGATTTCATGTACACTCCCCTTGGCTCCAGCAGAGGGAAGGCATAGTGGACTGGAGCTGTGTGGTCAGACTCCAGGTTTGGAGCTCTGGGGTTAGAGCTAAAAAGGCAGACCCCTAGGTTTTCTGTGCTGAGTCATTCTCTCACACTGTGCAGGGCTTCCTTCTATAGTGGACCTTTGCTATCCAGGAGGTTTTTGCCTGGGGGAAGACAGTTACCCCACCCTATTGGGAAACCCCTTTCCCCACCCTGTGAAATTTCTGAAGCTCATTAGGAGGCTAAGAACAACACCCAGACTGCAAGTAGAAGTAATTGCCCCACCCTACTGGTAAACCACTCACCCATATGTGGTCCATAACCTGAGGCTAATCAGGACTGAATACAATTCCACTGCAGGCAGAGGCATGTCCCTGGAGGCTTTAAGTCTTTGCCTGATCTAATTTGGGGCCCAGGCCAGAAAAGTAGAACTTGCTTCACATTTTGGTCCCTTTCAAAGGCACCCAGCACCAGCAAAGGGAACAAAAAGCTGTGGATTGCTGATAGCTAAAAACAGGATAATCGGGGCCAGTCAGAAACAGTGTATAAAAGTGTCCTGCACTAGAGATTTGGTGGCAGAGCAGATCTATTTAAGACATAGTCACACACCCAAGCAGGCAGCCAAAATGGGGAGATAAAACCAAGCCCAAAATAAAAGAACAAAATAATTCTCCAGAAGAAGAGCTAACTGAAATGGAGATAAGAAACTTATCAGATAATAGAATTCAAAATGATGATGGCAAAGATGTTCAACAGCATGGGAAAAGTCATAGTAACTATAAAGAATGACATAGCACTAATAGATAACATAGTGGATGGAATACACAGCAGATTTGGAAAAGCTGAGGATCAGATCAGTGAATTAGAAGACAGGGTATAAAAAAATCACTCAATCAGGGAACCAAAAAGAAAAAATAAACAATTAAAAAACAGGGAGATAGCTAAAGGGGGCTGTGGGACAACATGAAACATAACAATATTCAATATTCACATGATAGTAATGCAAAAAAAAAAAGAAAAAATAAGTCAGCAAGGGATAGAGAACATATTTGAAGAAATAATGGCAGAAAACTTCCTTAACCTTGTGAAGTAAAAATTCATATAAGTTCAGGAGACACTGAATGTCCCAAGCAAGAAGAACACAATCAGGCCCATGTCCAGTAAGGCTGTCAGCTGATTTTTCATCAGAAGCTCAACAGGCCAGAAATAAATGGCATGAAGTACTCAAGGTAATGAAAAGGAATAATCTGAAAACAAGATTATTAAATCCAGCAAGTCTATCATTCAAAATAGATGGTGAAATAAAAAGCTTCCAAGAAAAAAAAGGATCACCACCAAACCAACACTGCAAAAAATGCTAAAGGGACTGCTATAATGAGAGGAAGAAATAGAGAGATAGAGAAGCATAGGCATAAAGATTTAAAATGGCAACAAATAAGTACCTATCAATAATAAACTTAAATGTAAATGTATTAAATCCTCCAATCAAAAGACATAGGGTAACTGAATGGATACAAAAACATGCCCCAATTATATACTACCTACAAGAGACCCACTTCAGAATAAAAGATTCACACAGAATGAGGGTAAAGGGATGGAAGAAAAATTTACCATGTAATGGAAATTATAAAAAAGCTGAGGTCTGGGCTATGAAAAGCAGACTTTGGTGCACATATCTGACCAAATAGACTTCAAAATGAGAGCTATCGCAAGAGACAACAAAGGTCACTACATAGTACTAAAGGGATCAATACAACAAGAGGATATAACCCTGGAATGCACCCATTATAGGAGCACCTAAATATATAAAAAACTTCTGGAGGACTTTAAGGGCATAATCAACAGCAGTGCAGTCATAGTACTGTACTTTAAAACCCTACTGACTTCACTGGATAGATCTTGGGGACAAAAAATTAACAAGAAAACAGTGACTCTAAATGACACACTGGATCAAGTGGATTTAATTGACATTTATAGAACATTTCACCACAAAGCTGCAGAATATGCATTCTTCTTAAGTTCACAGGGATCATCTCAAAGATATACCACATGTTATGACACAAAAAAAGTCTTATCAAGCATCTTCTCAGATCGCAGTGGAATAAAATGATTCAACAACTGAAGAAAAAATTGTCAAAAATATTCAAGCACATGGAGGCTAAATAGCATGTTATTAAACAATGAGTGAGTTACCAATGAAATCAAGAAAGAAATAAAATACTTTCTG
>NW_006300367.1:1283028-1304284 GCF_000327345.1 Myotis davidii
TGGCAGTTAACTGCCAATCTTAGTTGGCAGTTAATTTGCATATAGCCCTGATTAGCCAGTGAAAAGGGTAGCGTCGTACGCCAACTGCCATTTTTCTCTTTTATTAGTGTAGATGAATGGGTTAACAATGAGGTCAAGAAATAAATAAAAAAACTTTCTGGAAACAAATGAGAATGAACACACAATAACGCCAAAACTCTGGGACACAGCAAAAGCAGTCCTGAGAGGGAAGTTCATAGCATTACAGGCCTACCTCAAAAAACAAGAAAAATTAATACTAAAATATTTAACCCAACAACATAAAGAATTAGAAAGAGAACAACAAGAAAACCCAGAGTAAGTTAAAGGAAAGAAATAATAAGTATTAGAGCAAAAATAAATGACATAGATATTTTTAAAAAAATGAATGAAACCAAGAGCTGATTCTTTGAAAATATATATAGGATTAGCCAGACTCATCAAGAAACAAAGGGAGAGAACCCAAATCCTTAAAATCTGAAATGAAAGTGATGAAATAACAAGACTTCAGAAAACCTGAAAAGGTCAATAACAATTGAGGAAATTGAAACAGTGTAAAAACAACTTCCAACAAATAAAAGCCCTGCTCTAGGTGGCTTCACTGGGGAGTTTTACCAAACATTCAAAGAACTAACACCTACCCTCCCCAAAATATTTAAAAAAAAATGCAAAAGGAAGGCACATTTCCAAGTTCATTTTATAAGGCAAGAATTATAGGCCAATATCCCTGATGAGTATAGATACTAAAATCTTCAACAAAATAGTAGCAAATTGGATCCAGGAATTTATTAAAACTGGAGGCTCAGTGAATGAAATTCATGAATGGATAGGGTCCCTAGGCCTAGCCAGTGATCAGGGCTGATTTGGGTCTCCCTTCCCCAGCTGCCCCCTGGTAGTCAGTGCACATCATAGAGTGATCAGTCTCCTGGTGGAACTCCTGTGGGGACAATTTGAATATTAGGCTTTTAAATATATATATAGAAGATCATACACCATGACCCAGTGGGATTTATTCACAAATCACCAAACATGGTGATAAATCACATATACAAATTGAAAGACAAGTATCACATGATCTTCTGATCTCACTCATATATGGAATTTAATGAACAGAATAGATCCAGAGACATAGAAGCAAGGCTTTTAAATATATATAGAAGATCATACACCATGACCCAGTGGGATTTATTCACAAATCACCAAACATGGTGATAAATCACATATACAAATTGAAAGACAAGTATCACATGATCTTCTGATCTCACTCATATATGGAATTTAATGAACAGAATAGATCCAGAGACATAGAAGCATTGAATGAATTGTCAAATCTCAGTGGGAAGGTGGGGGAGGGTGGGTGGGTGTAAAAAGATCAACCAAAGAACTTTATGCAAATATACATTAACCCATGGACACAGACAGCAAGGTGGTGAGGCCTGGGGGCGGTGACAGAGGAGGGCTATAAGGGCTTAAGGGGAGAAAAATTGGGATATATGTAATACTTTCTACAACAAAGATTTTAAAAAAATAGTTAATTATTTGAACAGATTTTATTTTGGTACCGTTTTGAGGTAAGGTCTGCCAAAACAGTAAGGATGGAATAATGAGAGATTTATCTACTTGACTTTAAATCTGGTGGATTATGAGAAAGAGATGAAAATAAATTGTTACAATGAGACACCTGTTTTGTGATAGATTGGTTTCTGGTGGCTGCTATAATATTTACCACAAACTTAATGGTTTAAAGAAACAGAAGTTTATTCTCTCACATACCTGGAAGTTGGAAGTTCAAATCAAGGTGCTGGCCATGCTGTGATACTTGGACGGAGTATAGGTTAAATATACAGAAGCCATCCCTTGCCTGTTTATTTCTAGTAGCTGCTGGAGTCCTTGGAAATCCTTGGCTCGGGCTGTATAACAAGAATCTCTACTTCTGTCTTCCATTGCCTTGTCCTCTCCGGACAGTATAATCTCCCTCTACTTCTCTTTTATAATGACATTTCTTATGGCTATAGATCCATCCAGGAATCCCAAAACACTCTCCCTATCTCAATATCCTTAATTTATTTACATCTGCTAAGATCCCTTTTCCAAGTTAGCATTCTCAGGTCCTTGGGGTTAGCTCACAAGCGTATCGCTGACTTATGTCATCAGCCTACCACAGTGATATGTACTAACAAGAGCACGGCAGAAGCATCATGCATCCTTAAAGAAACTAGGAAAGTCCTAAATTAAAAAAGAAAGAAACTACAAGTAAATATATTTGTATGAGAACATGCAAATACCATTATTAATGTCAGAGCCAGGAAAGTGAGAGCACTCAATGTGCTCTCAATTGGAGAATATTTCCATACCCAAATCAATTCCACACAAGCTTTCCAAGTATTTACTTTCAACCTAGTTCTTAAGGTCTTTACCGATTGCCACATTAATTCTGTGTAACACACCTCCCTAGTTCTCCTAGGTTTAACAATAAGTAAGCAGTCATTTTGTTCATACCTGTGGGTTGACTATGCCCTAGTGACTAGTCCATCTTGTGATCATGAATGTACACACTCTCTCATATGCTCACTGTTACCCTAGAACCCAACAAATCTTATCCAGTCACATCACCAGGCTCTAAGTCCAGGATCCCTTAACCCTCTAGATTTGGAGATCTATGAACAAGAAGACAAAGTAACTACTTCCATTCACCTCACCCAACACACCCACGCACGAATGTAATTAGAATAGTTGTAAAGCAGAGATAAAATCATGGTGATAAACATTCCCATTCCCGAAAGAGGAAGACAATGACATAAAGGGAAGTAATTGATCATAACTCTGAAATCCCACTGAGCAAATGTAGCCAGTCTCCGCATTCTGGAATGCACTTCTCTGGTCAGGCCCGGGTTCTGACCACTGGGGGTGGCTCACGGCTCCTTGTTTGCCATGCCTATTGGATCTACCTTTGGAACACCACATTACCTCAGAGGAGCAAATTAGAAAATGTGCCCTTTGAACGGCATCCTCAGCCTACTTCTTGCCAAAACAATGTTGAGGACCCCGAGACCTTAATAACATCTGAGAATTTTCAGTGTGTTTTAAACTCAGCTCCACTCTGATAAAATTGTCAGAAATTGTATGTGTTTCTTATGAATTTTAGTCTATTCAATTTTAATGAATCAAAAAGTCACATCAATACTTCTTTTCTATACAGGCCTTTCACTCTTAATTTATTCACTACTATTGGAGGGACGCCAAGCTTCTACATGACAAGATTCCTGAGAGCACTAGGCACCACCTTTTTCCATTAAATTTTAATAAGAATCTAACAGTCATGCTCTTGATTTTGCCTATGCTCCTTGGAGGCATCATACTTTGAAACTATGTTGCCAGTGAAGAAACTGGAAATTGAGACGTTTTATTTTTCACCAAGGCAAATTCCGACCCCTTGTGTATTTCTTCTAATTTGCATTTGAAAAATATTGTTTATTTTCTGATTTCATCTCTCTCATCTATCTCTTACATAGCTAGTAAAGGATAGATGTATGTTCGGCATACTGCTGGGGAATAACCTGTATAACATCTAATACTTTGGTCATGTTTTTTTGTTCTTGTTTCTTTGTGTTTTTTTTTTTAATTTTTTAAAATAGATTCAGAGGAAGAGAAAGGGAGTGAGAGATAGAAACATCAATGATGAAAGAGAATCATTTATTGTCTGCCTCCTGCATGCTCTAGCCTGCAACCAAGATATGTGCCCTGACTGGGAATCAAATCCTGGCCTCCTGGTTCATGGCTCAATGCTCACCTACTGAGCCAGGTGGCCGAGTTACCTTGGTCATGTTTTTATCTTCTAAGTTGCCATTGGCAAAAGTGCTATCAAATATTTTTCTACCATGTAACATGCATCACTATTTTTCCAGCCCCACTGTGGCAGTTTCCTCACCAGTCCTCAACTGCTGTAAGAGTTTCTTCACTGCCTCGTCCCCAAACTAATGCCACTTACTTTAGGTTTCCATTCTGGAAAAATCTCACCTTCAGTATTAATGTATGTAATAGTTATCTATTGTCACAATGGTCTGCACACCAACTATCCCAAAACTCAGTGCGTGAAATGTAAGTAAATGCTTAGTTTATAAGTTCGCTGCTTTCTTTTAGTTCATAAATCTGGGTGATTGAGTGCTTGATGGTTGGTTGATTTTAGTTTTGGCTGGGCTCTCCTATGCATATGGGTTCAGGTGGAGTTCAATTAGGCAGTTGTGCTGCTCTTGGTGGGCTTTCACACATATTTGGGGGTCATCTAACTGGTGGATGATCTGGAATGGCTTCTGTGAGAATAAATAAGTCCCCTTGGTCCTGCTCTAGGCGTTTTATTCTCTAGCAGGCTAGTTTAGGCCCGATCTCATGGTGGAGAAAGAATAAAACCTTGTATATTTTCAAGTATATTTTTAAGCTTGTACAATGGCACAGCTGTCAACCTCTCATTGGCCAAAGAAAGCAGAATGGCTGAATTCAGAACCAAGCAGAAGGTAAATAGATCCCAACGTTTTGAAGAGTGGAGTTTTGAAGTTGCATGTCAAAGAGAGTAGATATTGGGAAAGCTCAGAGGGAAGACAAGCTTTAGAATTAACTTGTATGGTTCATCAATGTTCTCAAAGTTCTATTTTGTTCATTTTCCTTCTGTATACCTCTGCCCTTGCAGCTGCAGCCTAAAATGAGCTTCCGTGTGGGTCCTGGTATTAGACCACTTATAATTGAACTGTCTGTTTTTTCCCATTCACATTTGTTAGGAAGGAGAGTGCTTCTAAACAACATTCAAAGCAGAAGAATTACAGTCTATCTGAAGTGCTCTAGTTTTCCTCTCATGTTTACTCATAAATATATCCAGGCACATGTCCCAATTATGTCCTTCTTTGAGACTTTAAAGTCAGCTTCCCCAAAGCACATGGAGAAAAGTGAATCACCAAATTATTTCTGAATTGAACAAGGACAGGAAAGGAAATAATAAATGTAGTGTGGCCAGATAACACATATAACATATAGTTTAGACTGCAAGCTTTCAACAACTGAATTCCCTCATTCTTTCTGGAAAGCAATTCTCAGAATGCATTATCTATCTGTACTTGGGTTTTGCTACATATAAGTTGACTAGAGGCCGGGTGCACAAATTTGTGCATGGGTGGGGTCCAGCTAGCCCACCTCTGATGGGGGCCCATCTGGCCAGGCCAGTGGGGGGAGGGGCTGCGGGTGGTTGGTGGCTGATTGTGCCCCCAATTGGGGTGTTGGGGGCCGATTGGGGGTCGGGCCATCCAGAGGGGGACCAATAGGGACCTGGATTAGGCTGGTTGGCTGTCGCAGTGCATCACACAGCCACCGTTCATTCTGACCGTTCTGGTCATTCTGCTGTTCCGCTCACTGGTCTTTTATATATATAGATTTCTCATAGGAGTGACAGTTTGTTAATTATCAAAAAGGTCACAAGTCTGGAAATACTTCCTATATAATAAAAGCATAATATGCAAAATCAACTGAATGGTGGAATGACTGGTCGGTGAGGGGCAGGGTCATCAAGCAGGGGGCACCAGGCCAGCCAAGGAGCATGCTAGTGGGCAGAGGGAGGGGGCAGTGATTGGGGGGGCAGTGGCAACCAGCAGAAGCAGAGGGATGATCAGGGGGTGACTTGGGGGGCAGGGCCAGCTGCTTGCTGGCTAGTGCTGTCCTCTGATCAGCCCGCCAGTTGCCTCCCACAGAGGGAGGCCACACTGTGGCTTAGGCCTGCTCCCATCAGTTGGACATCCCCTTAGGGCTCCCAGACTTTGAAAGGGTGTAGACCGGGGCTAAGGGACCCCCACAGTGCATGAATTTTTGTGCACCAGGCCCCTAGTAGAATCTATACTTGTGTAACTACTGAAAAGTCTTAGCCAATCTTACCAAAAGTGAATTTGTTGATCTTTCTTTGCTTCATTGAGGATTCTATTAATACTAGAGGTCCAGCGCATGATTAAGTCATGCAGAGTTAGGATCCCTAGGCCTAGCTGTAATCAGGGCCATGGCCGCCACCCAGCATCGCTCCTCCACTTCCATGGCCCTGCCCTGTGAACCTCCAGGCTCACAGCCTGTGAGGCTCCTTGGCCTCACTGCTGCCCAGGCTCTGAGATTCTCTTCCACCTCAGCAGCCCTGCGAAGCTCCACGCTCACAGTCCCTGCCCCGCCTCCACCACCCTCGACACTCCACGCTTGCCGCCCCCACCCTGAATTGCTCATCTGCCTCAGCCACTCTGCGAAGCTCCACGCTAACAGCCCCCACCCTGTGAGGCTCCTTTGCCTCACCGCCCTGTGAAGCTCCATACTCACAGCCTCCACCCTGCTGCTCCACGTTCACTGTCCCTGCCCCATGATGCTCCTCTGCCTAATTCACCCTGGGAAGCTCCATGCTCACAGCCTCCCTCCCGGGAGGCTCCTCAGCCTCTGCGGCCCCGCCATGCCGTGAGAGCCGGATCATTCCTTTGGTCATTTGGTGCCCACAGCTTCCTCCTCCTATCGCCGCACTGCAGGCAGCTGGGGGCCCACAGCTCCTACTCCCTCAGCTCCCTAGCCTGCTGTTTGGTCATCCGTCTGGTTGTGACCGCACCTGGCTTTTTATATATATTAGGATATGTGTGTATGCATATATTTTTATTACTGAAGGTCAGAATGGAAACCATGGGAATCTCCTAAGTCACTTAATTAAAATGCAGATTCCTGAGCTGAAGAAGTCCTACTAGTTATAAACTTTGATGATTGGAGCCAAGGAATATTTTCTTTTAATCTTCACCTGAAGATATGTTTATGGATTAGATGGGGGTTGGGGGGCGGGATAAATGCCAATGTGAGACAGAAACATGGATCAGTTGCCTCCCCTACGTGCCTGACCAGGATGGAATCCCACAGTTTAGGTATGGACTCTGATCAGGAATTGAGCCCTCAACCTTTTGCTGTATTGAAAGACACTCCAACCAACTGAACTAACTGGCTGTGGCAGAGAAAAGGAGTATTTCTAACTAGCACTTAAGAAATATTTTATACCCCAAAGCTTTAGAAACCACTAATTTTGTGGATTAATTAAGAAGCTGGACTTGTTTGCTCAGAAAATAGAGCACAAGTGTTAGCTTGGAAACACCCCATTCTCTCCATGTATAGATAAAAATATACCTATTTTAGCTCATTAAATATTTTTCCCTTTTACACTTCTTTATAATATGTAGCTAAGAAAAATAATTTCTTAACATAGACATGCCTTTTTTTTAAACTCTATATTGTCTTTATGGTCATGAAGAACAATTATAACAAAATCTTCTTTTCTATTTCAAATTATTTGTTAAATATGCTTAAGTGCTCTCCTGTGTGAATTAAGGGATGCTGCGTCATTCTGTGGTTTCTGGAAAAACTCCAAGTAGATTTGAGTAGATCCAGTTGATTCAATATTTCAAATAGTAAATTGCTTTATATATTTTGCAGCAGGATATCCTCATTTATCAAACAGCTTAAGATTTCTTTTATTTTTATAACATTTGCATTTTGTTATTATGTCACTTATTGTTCTAAATAAATATGCTTATAATAGGACTGGACCTATATTGGGACCTATAATTTCCCTCTGTAAATATCAGTTATACACGTATACACGCACACACTTAGAGATATGCATGTACTACGTGGAATATTCCCTTATTAACACATTTTGAAAACAATATTTATGAACCCTTAATGTCAAGTCTCCTAGTAAAGCATGAACATTTTCCATTTTTTCTTGAATACCAAATGCTCACCATTATTAGGAATTTAAAAAGTATTTACGAAAATGTTCTCTAGTGTATTCCACTGCAATCCCATAAGTTTTATAAAAGTGTCTCCAGTTTTCAGGTTGAAAAACTGAAATACTGAGAAGATAAGCAATTTCTCTAGGATCACAAAGCCAATAATTAACAGTTGCATTTCAAAAATAATTGTTCTATTTTAGAAGCAATTTAGATTTAAAAAGAAAGCAAGAATACAACAGAGTTCCTGTATGTCTCTCATCCAGTTTTCTCTTTGTTAACATAACCTTAGTGCATTTTTCACAAATAATTAATCATAATTATATACTTTATTAACTAATGCTGATATTTTTATACTTCTTCAATTTTACCTCATTTTTCTTCTGTTCCAGAATTCAGTCTAGTGGTTCCTAAAGTTAGATTCCTTAGGTTCATGTAGACTGTGTCAGTCTCTTAGCTTTTTATTTTACTTTGAATAACATTTATAGATTAAAGGAATACTGATTAGGTGTTCTGCAGAATGTTTTTTAATTCAGATTTCTCTCATTTTTCCCTTATGATTACTGGGGTAATATGTTATTGGGAAGAAGATCACACAAGTGCCATTTTCATCACATCACATCATAACACATATAAACATACTAGAGGCCTGGTGCACAAAAATGTGTGCACTACAGGGGGCAGGGGGTCTCTCAGCCCAACCTGTGCCTCTCGCAGTCTGGGACACCTTGGGGGATGACCACCTGCTGGCTTAGGCCTGCTCCCCGGGGGATTGGGCCTAAGCTGGCAGTCAGACATCCCTCTGGCAGCCCGGGAGCCCTCGAGGGAGGTTCACTTGCCAGTGGGAAGCAGGCCTAAGCTGCAGTCAGACATCCTTAGTGCTGCTGAGGAGGCTGGAGAGGCTCCCACCACCACCACTGTGCTGGCAGCCATCAGCCTGGTTTGTGGCTGAGCAGAGCTCCCCTGTGGAATCACACTGACCACCAGGGGGCAGCTCCTGCATTGAGAGCCCCCCTGGTTACGGAAGCTCCCAGCCTCTCTTTTTTTTCTTTTTCTTTTTTCTTTCTGGGATTTATTTACCTTCTATAACTGAAACTATGGAGCCTTGAGAGGAGCTCAGAGCCAGCCAGTGGGAGGGAAGGAAAGGCTTCCTCCATCACCAGGGGCAACCCAAGCCTCCTGCTCGCTCCAGCTCCATGGCCACGGCCGGCTGAAAGCAGGTATCTGGGGTTTATTTAACTTCTATAATTGAAACTTTGTTGCTATAAGTGGAGCTCAGAGCCAGCCTCAGCAGGTGGGAAGCTTGGCTTCCTCCATCTTTGGGGCAACCAAGCCTCCTGCTTGCTCCAGCTCCGTGGCTGCTGGCCGCCATCTTGGTTGGGTTAATTTGCATATAGTCACTCTGATTGGCTGGTAGGCGTGGCTTAAGGCCTGGTGAAGGTATGGTCAATTTGCATGTTTGTCTTTTATTAGTGTAGATATTAAGCTAAACATGAATTTATACTGGCATCTCCAATTTTTATCAAGTATGTCACATTAGACAAGATCAACTTAATAAACATTTATAGTATATTTATTTATAAACTACTGAATATACATTTTTTTAAATGTGTTCTTCAGACTAGATCACATATTAGACCACAAAGCAAGCCTCAATAAATTAAAAGAAAAATAAATCATATCAAGAATCTTTTCTGACCACAATGGCATGAAACTAGAAATCAAATACAGCAGCAGTTCTCAACCTGTGTTTTGCAACCCCTTTGGGGGTAGAATGACCCATTCACAGGACCATCGGAAAACACATATATAATTACATATTGTTTTTGTGATTAATCACTATGCTTTAATTATGTTCAATTTGTAACAATAAAATTGGGGGTCACCACAACATGAGGAACTGCATTAAAGTATTGCAACATTAGGAAGGTTGAGAACCACTGAAATACAGGGAGAAAACTAAAAAAACATACAAATATATGGAAATTAAATAAGATACTACCAAAAAACCAATGGATCAAAAAGGAAATCAAACAATGTGTCAAAATAATACAAACAAAAAGGAAAACGGTAATTTTCAAAATTTTGGATGTGGTCAAAGCAGTTCTACATGGGAAGTTCATAGCTGTGTAGGCTTACCTAATGGAACATTGTTAACGAAACATTAACAATTCCAAATAAATAATATAACTGTACACATAAAAGGACAATAAAAAGCGGAACAAACAAAACCCAAAGTAATCATAAGGAAATAAATTATTAAGATTACAGCAAAAATAAAAGTTAAAAAAGAAAAAAATAGAAAAGGTTAATAAAACTAAGAGCTGGCTCTTTGGGAAGGTAAATCAGACAAACCATTAGCCAAATTAATTAAGAAAAAAAGAGGAGAAATCTTAGATAAATAAAATTATCAATGAGAGAGGGGAAGTTACAACTAATACCACATAAATACGAAGAATTGTTAAAGAATACTATGAGCAATTATATGTTGACAATCTACCTTCCAAGACTGAATCAAGAAGAAAAAAAAATCTAAAAAGACCAATCACTAGTGACAAAATTGAAGCAATTTTAAGAAAACAAACAAACATCCCAATAAATGAAAGTTTAAGAACACATGGGGCTTCACAGGTGAATTCTACTCAACATTCAAAGAATTCATGCTTATTCTTCATAAACTATTTTTAATAACTATAGATAAAGGGACATTTCTAAACCTATTTTCTAGAAACAGCATTACCCTGACCAAGACCAGATAAAAATATATTTTTTAAAAATTTACAGACCAATATCTTTCATAAACAGATGGGAGATTTTCAACAAAATTATTAGCAAACTGGACTCAGTGCATTAAAAGGATTATAAACAATGACCAAGTGGTGTTATTCTAAGGATGCAAGGACTATTCAACATCCATAAATCAATTGATGTATTAATGGCTAATGAAAAAAATGATAAATATGATGTAATCATCACAGTAGATGCAGAAAAAGTTTGACAAAATTCAATATTCCTTTATATACAAACCCTCAACATAGTGGTTATAGGAGGAAAAAAATCTCAATAAAATAAAGGCCATATATGAGAAACTTTTAGCTAATATCATACTCAGTGGTAAAAAGGGGAAAGCTTTTCCTTTGAGATCAAGAACAAGAATAGACACTGTCATCATTTTTATTCAACACTAGAGGCCCAGTGCATGAAAAGTCATGCACTGGAGGGTGGGTCCCTCAGCCCGGCCTGCCCCCTCTCACAGCCCGGGAGCCCTCAGGGGCAAGAGGCAACTAGGTGGTGAGGGGAAGGCAAGGCCCCATCACACCTCTGCTGCTGCCACTGCCGGCAGCACAAGCCTCAGCCAGCCCTGGTTACCTGAGCCTCAGGCAGCCCTGGGCAGCTGGGCAGCCAACATCTGAGGCAGCTGGGGGGCTGAGGAGACTGGGGAACTCTGGAGGCAGGTGCGCAGAGCGGTGGACCCTGCCTTGCCACGTGCCTACTGCACTGGCGGGGCTGAGGGGACTGGGCACTGCCATCTTTGAGGGTGGGGTAGTCAATTAGAATATTCCCTCCTTATTGGCTGTGGCCACCACCATCTTTGTAATGGTGTGAAGGTCAATTAGCATATTCCCCTTTATTAGATAGGATAGTATTGAAAGTCCTAAGCACAGCAATCAGACAAAATCTATAATAATAAAAGTGTAATGTGCAAATCAACCAAAAGACTGAACAGCAGAACGACCATCCAGATGACCTTCCAGACGACCATGCTATGACATGTACTGGTGAAAGGCCAGCCCGGACAGGTGCGATGTGATTGGTTGGGCAGTTCTGCCATTGCCTTATGATTTCCCCACAGAGGGAGGCCCAGACCACCCTCTGTGGGGCAATTGATGGAGAGGCTCCGCAATTGATCATCCCAAAGATGGAGTCCCAGGCCACTCTCTGTGTGGTGAATGATCACAGAACCTTTGCCAGATGGGCGGGGCCTCCCTCTGCTGAGTGATTAATAACAGAGCCCCTTGATCTATCAAAGGTTTCTGTGATTGATCACCCCAAGAGTGAGGCCCAAGCCACTAGCCAGCAATGCTATGGCGGGTGTGTGGAGCAAAGCGATCACCCCACAGAGGGAGACCCAGGCCAGCCAAGTGATTGCACCCCACACCTGTCACCTGCAGAGAAAGGCGACCGGAGGCAGTGGGCGGGAGGCAACACTGCACAGACGGAAAGCAGTGGCATTGGTGGGGGTGGGACCAGCTGCCAGCAGCTGGGGAAAGGAAAGTCCCAATATTCCCTGATCACTGGCCAGGCCTAGGGACCCTACCCAAGGGGTCCTGGATTGCAAGAGAGCTCAGGCCAGGCTGAGGGACACCACCCCACCTGTGCAAAAATTTCATGTAATGGGCCTCTAATAAAGAAATATAAGGCACCCTAACTGGTTTGGCTCAGTGGATAGAGCATCGCCCTACGGGGTGAAGCGTCCTGGGTTCAATTCCAGCCAAGGGCATGTACCTTGGTTGCGGGCACATCCCCAATCAGGGGTATGCAAGAGGCAGCTGATTGATGTTTCTCTCTCATCAATGTTTCTAACTCTCTATCTCCTTCCCTCCTCTCTGTAAAAAATCAATAAAATATATTTTAAATAAGTTTGTGTTTATCATGTTACTTTTTATCCAATCCTAGAGGTTCACCTCTCCTCCCTCCCCCTCTCCCCCCCGCTTGGCTTTCTCCAGCTTCTCTAGTCTATCACCAGTGGATTTCATGTAACCCCCCTATGTCCCTCCTTTGATTGTTGGGATTGGACCTAAACGAGCAGTTGGACATCCCTCGAGGGGTCCCAGATTGGAGAGGGTGCAGGCTGGGCTGAGGGACACAACCCCCCACCCCAGTGCATGAATTTCATGCACCAGGCCTCTAGTATATACACTGAATGGCCAGATTATTATGACCGGCCAGATTATTCTGACCACCCCATCAGTTCTTCGTTGGAACACCTTTTGCCTTCAATATTGCGGAGATTCTTCTTGGCAATGACTCCATGAGATGTTGAAAGGTCAAGTGAGGAATCTGACACCATGCCTGATAAATAGCACTGTCCAGTTCTGTGAGATTTGATGGTTGTGGAACCAGCTGCCTGATGGCTCTTTTAGCTTTGTCTCACAAATGCTCAATTAGATTGAGATCTGGTGATTGTGGGGGCCACCTAAGCAAGGTAAGGTCTCCCTCATGTTCTTGAAACTACTCCTGCACAATATGAGCACTGTGGTATCGCACATTGTCTTGTAAGAAGAAGCCATCTCCATTGGGATATGCCAGCAACATGATAGGATGAACTTGATCAGCAATGATACCTAGGTATGTTGTGCTATTCAGATGTTTGTAATGATCTGGACCTCTAGCAACTTTAGTGCAAAATTATAGCTAATTTGTCTACAAATGTCAGGTGGTCATAATAATCTGGCCACTCAGTGTATATATATAAACTCTAAATATACCATCAAAAGTGAAATTATTAGAATTAATATGACTTCAGTAAAATGGAAGAAAACAGAATCAATGTCCAAAAATCAGCTGAATTTCTATACACCAGTAGAAAATAACAGGAAGAAGAATTTAATAAAACAATTGCATTCATAATTGCATCAAAAAGTATAAAACAGCCCTAGCTTGTTTGGTTCAGTGGATACAGTGTCTGTCTGCGGACTGAAGGGTCCTGGGTCCGGTTCCTGTCAAGGGCACATAGCCAGGTTGTGGGCTCGATCCCCAGTAGGGGGCATGCAGGAGGCAGCTGATCAATGATTTTCTCTTATCATTGATGTTGCTAATTCTCCCTCTTCCTTCTTCTCTGAAATCAATAAAATAAATTTTAAAAAGTAAAAAATAACTGGGAGTACATTTAACCAAAGAGGTGAAAGTACCTGTACACTAAAAACTAAAAGACATTGAAGAAAGAAATTGAACAAAACACACACACAAAATGGAAGGATATATATGCCTTGCTCATAAACTAAAAGAATTTGAATTGTTACAATATCTTTACTACCTAAAGTAATATACAGACTCAATGCAATCCCTCTTAAAATATCAATGGCATTTTTCTCATAATTAGAACACCTAATTCTAAAATTTACATGGAGTCAAGAGTCCCTGAATAACCAAAGAAATATTAAGACACAACAAAGTAGGAGGTATCACAGTCCTGGATATGAAATTATACTATAAAGTTAAAGAATCAAAACAATATAGTAGTGGCCTAAAAGCAGATATATAGATCAACGGAAAAAATAGAAGAAATAAATAAATCCTTGCTTAAGTTGGTCAATTAATCAAGAACAAAGGAAGCAAGAATATTTAATAATGTAAAGACAGTCTCTTTAATAAATGCTCTTGGCAACACTATACAACACATTAAAAAAATGTAAACCACTGAATTTCACCAGATATAAATGTACACTCAAAATTGATTAAAGACTTAAATGCAAGACATAAAACCATAAAACTCTAAGAAGAAAACAGGCAGTAAACTCTTTGACATTATTCTTAATAATATTATCTTTTGTATGTCTATGCAATCAAGGAAAAAAAAAAAAAACTTGGTCTACATAACTAAAAATTTTGTCACAGTAAAGGAAATCATCATAAAAACAAACCTACTGAATGGAAGAAGATAATTGTCAATTAGGGGTTGATATTCAAAATATATATTAAAAAGTCATTAAATTAAGTACGAAAAAAATATAAACAATTCTATTTAAAAATGGTCAGAGGACATGAATATACATTATTTTGGGAAAAAAATACATGTGGCCAATAGATATGTAAAAAATGTTCAATCATCAAGGAAAGGATAATTAAAATGAGATAGCACCTCACACCTGTCAGAATGGCTATCATCAATAAATTAACAAATGTCAAGTGCTAAGTTAACCTCATATATTGTTGGTGGAAATTTAAATTGCTGCCACAACTATAAAAAAACAGTATCAAAATTCATTAAAAGATTAAAAATAAAGTTACCATATAATCCATCAATTCCACTTCTGGGTATTTTTCCAAATATTAATACAAAAACATTAATTTGAAAAGATATATGCACCCTATGTCATTGCACCATTATTTATAATTGTAAAGATATGGAAGCAAACTCAATATTCAGCAATAGATAAATGGATAAAGAAGATGTGGAATATATGTATGTAATATTATTCAGCAATACAAAGGATAATATCTTGCCATTTGAGATAACATGAATGAACATAGAGGGTATTATGCCAAGTGAAATAAGTCATAAAGAGAAATACAAATATGTGTAATCTCACTTAGAGGTAAAATCTAAAAGATCTAAAATAAAGAAAAAATAAATGAAGAAATAAAACAAGACAGAAACACATCCAGATATATAAACAACAAGCTGATTATTGATACAGGAGAGATGTTGACAGATGATATAAAAGGTAATTAATTAATTTGTTAATTAATTTTGCAAAAAAAGTCTTGATCTTGAAACAAAAGTTTTCAAATTTCATCTTTAAATTTTCTCTTAAGTTACATATATTGTGAAAGGAGTACTTATACTTACCAATTTTGCAAATCTATGTTTATCTTGGCTAATGGAAACATAGTAATGTAAAAATGCTACTTATTAATAAAGGTTTCCTAAGTCCATCAGACATTGTTAATAAATCACAAGATGATCTAGGAAAACTAAGTTATATCATTGAGAAATTGGAAGAGTAGGGCAAGAACACAAATTTAGATGCATGTTTTCAAAGCAGAATCATAATGAAATAATCAACACTTGATATTTGATTTGGGTTATAGACCAGGTAATCTCAAAGACATAGATGTTTTTTCTTGATTTTCTGATGCTTTAGTAATGGTGTCCTATTTAGGAAATCACACACATGTTCACAAGAACAAAATAAAAAATGAAAAGCTTTTGGGTAAAAACAAAACTCTGTATCTAACCCAGGATAGAGGTTAAAAAATCCATTATTGTATCCTAAGGGAGAGAAAAATGTGTTGAAACAAGTTGGTTTAGAAAGTAGTCTCTATCTTGGAAAGGAAAAAAAAATCTGACTATAGAAATGTGAATTTTATAATCTTTGGTCTGCTGTCATCATAAGCTGTTTATTAATAATTCACTTTGTGAAAACTCTCTACCAAGTTTGCCGTATATGTTTTTGCCATATACTCTTTTATACTTATACTAGAGGCCCGTTGCAGGAAGATTCCTGCAAGAATAGGGCTTACTGTGGCTGGAGCAAAGCAGAGAAGGGAGCAAAAACCCACTGAGGTGGGCTTCGCTCCCGCCCCCAGCTCCTCCGGCTTGGTGGGTTTGTTCAACCCACCCCCCAGCCGCTCAGTCTTGGTGGGATTTCCCAACCCCACCCCCCCAACCACTCCAACTTGGTGGGTTTGCCCAACCTGCCCCTAGCTGCTGCTGCCTGGTTTCCCCTCCCACTCTCAGCCACTGTGGTTGGGTTTCCCCTCCCGTCTCCTGCCTCTGCAGCCTTGGCTCCTTTACAGTGTCTGCAGCTTCTACTTTGCTCCCTTCTATAGCCCTTGGCTTCCATGTTGTCTTCAGTCTTCCCTCAGAGCTGGTATATGCAAATTAACCACCATCTTGGTTGGCAGTTAATTTGCATATCACCCTGATTAGCCAATGGGAAGCATGTTGGAGGTATGGTTAATTACCATGTTTGTCTATTATTAGATAAGACTAGGGGCCCGGTGCACAAATTAGTGCACTGGTAGGGTTCAGCTGACCCACCCCAATGGGGGCCATCAGGAGCAGGCTGGCTGGGGCAAGGTGCTGTGGGCAGGGCCAGCCAGGGAAAGGGGCCACAGGTGTTCTGGTTGTTTCACCATTCACTCAATTTGCATATTACCCTTTTATTATATAGGACAGTGATGGCGAACCTATGACATGCATGTCAGAGGTGACACGTGAACTCATTTTTTTTGGTTGATTTTTCTTTGTTAAATGGCATTTAAATATATAAAATAAATATCAAAAATATAAATCTTTGTTTTACTGTGGTTGCAAATATCAAAAAATTTCTATATGTGACATGGCGCCAGAGTTAAGTTAGAGGTTTTCAAAATACTGACATGCCGAGCTCAAAAGGTTCGCCATCACTGATATAGGATAAGTAGATAAGTAGACAAATAGTCATAAGTTCATAAATTTTAAATATTAGAAATAAAACAAGATTTAGATTCCTATATTATCATTTTTAAAACTAAAAAAAAAAATTAAAGGGACTTTAGTTAAAGTTTGAAGTTTTAGTCATATTCATTAATAAATGATCAATAACCATGCCAAATTATTTTTGACATAGACTTAATAGTGTGTTCTATATTACATGTTTTAAAAAGTCCTTAAATTAATTAATTTTAATTATATTTATACTAGAGGCCCGATGCATGAAATTCATGCAAGAGGAGGCCTTCCATCCCCTGGCTGCTGGCATCGGCTTCCCTCTGGCACCTGGGACTCAAGTTTCCCTTGTAGCCCCGGCTTTGTCCATAAGGTCGTCGGGAAGGACGTCCAGTCTAATTAGCATATTATGCTTTTATTATATAAACTAGAGTCCTGGTGCATGAAATTTGTGCACTCAAGGGGGTGTCCCTCAGCCCAGATTGTGAGAGGGTGCAGGCCAGGCTGAGGGACCCCACTGGTGCACAGTCAGGGCCAGGGAGGGGCATGGAATGTTGGCCAGCCAGGGGAGACTGCAGGAGGGTTCCAGGGTATGTCTGGCCTATCTCATTCTGTCCCAATTGGCCAGAACCCCAGCAGCAAGCTAACCTACCAGTCAGAGCGCCTGCCCCTGGTGGTCAGTGCAAATCATAGCAACTGGCCTACCAGTCAACTGTCTGCCCCCTGGTGGTCAGTGCCTGTCATAATAAGCGGTTGAGTGGCCTTAGTATATCATTAGCATATTACACTTTGATTGGTTGAATGGCTTACTGGACACTTAACATATTTGGCTTTTATTAAATAGGATGTCTGAGCACAACTCAATTGCTTAAAGCAAAATAATTGTGTATTTTTTGTCACCTTTCTTCTATTAGCATTTAAACTGATGATCTCACCAGAATGGATTGTGATGTTCATGCAAAAATCATGCAGATATTTAGATAATTTTTATAAGTTTATTTGAGCCAAGCTGACATATGCTAGTTTTCAAGTTCTGAAATGCTCAGGAGACCAGCAGTTATGCAGATGTGTGTGTGGACTTTTTTATGCATTTGAAATTAAAGACAGAAGATAAGAAAAATTACATGGAGGTGGGAGAAATCAAGGAGGAGATTCAATTATAAATTTATTAACAAGATTATGTGCTGTCTTGATGGTCTTTATTTCAAAGTGTTACTGGACAGGGAATGGTTCAGAGCAGGTCTGCCTCAGGCCTATGTGTAGTGTGTGGGTTCTTGATTCCATGTGGGAAAGATTTCACAACATGAGTCCAGGTGATTTTGAGAGCACATTTTTTAAAGCTGGGGTCAGTGAAACAAAGAAAGAACTTGGGTAGAAGAAGCAATAGAAGAGAGCCTAGGCCATGCTCTGCTTTGGCTCCCTAGAAACATTATAGGAAAGAAGTGAGCCAAAGTGGGGCAGCTGTTAGCTCAAAGGGAGCTTGGAGGCTGGACCAGCCCTGGATGAGCTGCCACTGCCTGCTGCTCCTCTGGTTGTAAATCTCAAGCTGGTCATTAGAATTTAGGGGCAAATAAAAAGTTCATGCTCAAGACAGGGTGTGATTGTTTTCTAGAGTTAGACTATACTGCAACCCTTTGTTTTGGGGGTTTTATCTCTTCTGTGGGTGAGAATCTTAGGGAATACTTTCCAGGTGCATTATTAATATGTTGATGCATCAAAATGAGTGGAGTTTGGGATTATTCTTTGGTGTGCTTTACTGTTTTACTTTTATCTTGGCTCTAATGGGGTTTTATTTGTTCCCCTGACTGCATCTGTTCTTGGGTCTGGCTGGCACAAATGGCATTAACTGGGTCTCTGTCCTCTATCTCCCAGGCCAGGGGATTAAGCTCTGTGTTCTCTGGTTAGGGAGGAAGGTATAAACCAATTGCTCTCAAGTCTTCTTGGTGAGGGAAGAGAAGGTCTTGTGATTCACTAGCTGCTGCAAGCTGTTCAAATTGTTTGGACTTGTTTAATTTGCTTGTCTCAGTTTTCCCATTCCACTTGCCCAGGAATTTTCCAAGCTTCTTACTACCTTGCCTCAAAAGGTGTGTTAACATAGATGTCCAGAAACAATAAACTGGGCTTGATTACAGAAAATATACATCTTTTATTTAAAAGTGATATGCCTGGGACATGAGTAACCACTATGACCTTTCCAGTTAGGAAGATATGATCAGATCACCATCTAAGATAACTTTCCATAGAACGTCCCTTCTTTGTCTACAACAGTGGTTTCCAATGTGGGGTACACATCCCACGGGGGGTAATTTGATTAATTTTATTTTTAATGGGGGCAATTCAAGATTTTATGCATGTCTTATGGTTCTAGGAGTCTCATATACAGTATATAAATATATATTGCAATGTATTTAGGCATTTTAGTTCTCTATTATAAGCTTTGAAACTTTATTTGCTATTTTTATATCACTTCATATTATTATTATTTTTTAAACAATTTCTTAGTGATTTTGTCCTCAGTACTTCAACTGTTCTTTCATTCTTTTATTTCTCTTTCATGGATGCCATGTTCTTTGGAAGCTTGTTCAGACCAAGTTAATGGCCTTTTAGGCTTCCTCCATGTGAATAGGAGTTCACTTTTTGAATAATAAGAATTGTGTGTCACGGGGCGGGGGGCATCAGGAGTTTAGAGATGCGTAGGTGGGGCATGGCCGACAGAAAGGTTGGGAATCTGGTCTTCAGTGATATCAACTAACTGGAACAAATGACCTGCACGTTGCTTTTATGTGGACTCACTGACAACACACAATGAATGGGAGGCCTAATCTGATTTTATGAAAGATTCTGAATTTTTTTAGTACAAAATCTCTAAGATATTCTATTTCTTTCTACATTGCTACAACTACAATAACTCGACACTTTCAAATTCAAGTTTCTTTGTGCCTTTCAGAAAGTCACAGAAATATTCAACATAGTCAACTACATTCTGGTTCTTAAAACATGTTTTGATTTTTTTGTTTGTTTTTAATTGCAGGAAATCAAACTTTCTCCTAATTCTTCTACTGAAGGAATCAAAATTCTGTCACCCTGAAGATGCTTTTTGGGACATTGATTTTAAATTGTTTATTAAGAAAGGACCTTTGATCCTCCCCTTATTCTTTCCAAGAGATACAGAGAAACCTGCTTTAGAACAGAGGTCCCATGCTGCCTTAATCTAATTAGAATTAAGTGTGGTAAAACAGGAGTATTTCCAGCAGGTGCTTGTTACCTAGATAGCACCTCTGCCCCACTGCTTCTGAGTCACCTGCAAGGGGCTTCCCGCCATGCATGCTTCATTCTTCCTCAACTACCCATAAATTGCCCATTTTCACTTCTGAAATATAAGACCCCATTTTCCTCCCCTTTTTCTTTTGTCCCAAAATGTCTTATTTACCCAATGTTGCCTCATTGCCTTTGAAATTTTCATGGATTAATCATGTCTATGTGAATTCCCCATGTGGATGTGTTAAACTTTGATTTTCTCCTATTAATCTGTCTCTGTTAATTCAGTTATTAACCCAGTCTAAAAGAACTTAAAAGGTGGGAGTAAAAGTATTAATTTTTTTTAGCCCCCATAACTTATATGTTGGTGAATATTCGAATTTTGTCTTTCATGACAAGTGCACACACATATTGTGTTTTTTGTGGGACAAATGCATATGCATTTCTGTTATCTACATACTTACAGCAGAAAATGAAAACGTATTTTGCATATATTTACTTTAGTAAGCACCATCAAAGGATTTTCCAGACCAGTAATACAAATTTTCACTCTCAATTTTATAGAAGAATTTCATTATCTTCAAATATTTACCAAAATTTACTAATGTTAGTCTACTTATTTTTAGCTTTTCTGGAACATGCAAAATGGTTTCACATTTTATTTCCTTTTCATATCTCTGATAACAAATGAAAATGAGCACCTTCTCATATGTTTTTTGGCATCATAGGTTTTTGTTGAAACCTATATACAATAATTCAATATTTTTCTATTGTCTGATTTCTTTGTATATGTTTCAAATGTACAGAGAAACAGATTTTGAGGTAAAAGTCATATTAACTTCATTTCCTGCTTAATATTTTGGATCAGTCTACCAGTGCTGCAGCTGTCAGTGGAAATGAGACCCTTTCATGAAGTCGCAAAGAAAGCATTTCAGGGAACCACATGTGGGAATTGAAGGGTATACGGGAGGAGGAGTCTGGCCGCTGGGCTCTAGGATGCCTCGCGCACGCTGGCTCCGTGTGTCCGGACCGGCTGGGGGCCGAG
>NW_006300367.1:1304364-1324506 GCF_000327345.1 Myotis davidii
TTTTTCTTTTTGTCCAACCCCAGAGGTTTCTGAAAGGGCGAGGACTACGCCCTCCATCTTACCCTGGGTCCTCCATTTTTGGGCAGAGCCATGTGCTCGGCAAGGTTTCTTCCCGGAAGCCCAAGCTTCTGCTAGCCACACCCAGGATTTCTCTAAACTAACCAATGGCAATCAAGGGAAGTGCACGCCATCGATATGACCACATCCGGTGTAACGAGACACCAACTTGCGTGTGGCCAATCAGCAGGGCCCACAGTCCCCTCTCCTGCCCTCACTCCACCCTCCTATATAACCCCCTGTCCCATCAGGCCTCGGTCTCTCGGCACTGGATTTCCCGCTGTGTTAGTGGGTCTGGTGAAACCGGGAGCGCAACCCGGCTTGCATTAAAAAGGACTCTTTGTTTTGCATCAGACTGACTGGCTCCCTGGGGGTCTTGGGAACTTTGAAATCTGGGCACAACAGGAATATAAGGTTTAGTGGTAAAAGCAAAATTAAAGGACTGTTCCTGGATTCCCAGTGTCTCATCTTGGTCTATCTTAGTGTAGAAAATCCCAGCAGATCTCCATTAAGCACAGGACAAAGGCCAGTGTCCATAAGTTCAGTGCCATTTCTTCAATTCCCATCCAGCAGCTCGGTCTGTTTCTGACTGTGTCCCGGCAGGTGCTGTGTTGCTGTATCTAGGCTTATGCTTAAGGCCTAGGCCCCAAGCAGCTGCTAGGGCTTCATGGCTGCTACGGAGAGAGAATGTGGAAGTGAACCAACAGGATGGGTGCGTGTTACCGAGAAAGACAGAGATAGAGGAAGTTCTTTGTTAAGCTTGGGCTATATCATCTCAGGCTTGGGAAGGACCAAACAGTTTCAAAATAAACCATCAATTCCCCAACCCTTCCCAGGCTGTCACTGTTTTCTCCCCCTAATCAGTTCATTTGCAGGATCTTCTGGGATTCTGTTTCCTATAACCAATCAGATTCTTTCCCCAGGCTGGGCTCTGTATCCTTTAGCTGCCATTGTAGTTTCTATTGCATGTTCCTCAAAGTAGAAGGAACTTTCCTTGCATCATTTTGATTTCTCCCAACAGAGAAAGTTCCCTTGTACTGTTTATTCCTCCCCCACCTGCTGGGGTCCAACCCCGCAGGTCCAAGGGTCCCCAAAGGTGTGGACGGAGTCAGCGAAGAAGGAATGACATGGAGACAGCGTTCAGTTGATCAGCAGCCTTGCCAGGATCTCTAGCCACAACCTCCAGCCAAGTTCTGTGTCCATGTTCTCTTGCTAGGTTCTCCAGCCAGGTTCTCCAGGTTCTCCAGCCAGTTTCTGTAGCCATGTTCTCTTGCTAGGTTCACCAGCCAGGTTCAGTTTAGGTTCTCCAGCCAAGTTCTGTAGCCAGGTTCTGTCCAGGATCTTTTGCCATGTTCTCTCCAGCGAAGTTCCTCTGTCTCTAGATTGTTCATAAAGTGATTAATTACCCGCCTGGCACTTAGTTAAGAGGTTTTATTCCCTCCCTAACTTCAGGGGAAAATCCCTACCTGGGGAAACAACCTTTCTTGGAGAGGTGTCCTTGGTTAAAACACAGCGCCAAGAAGGTGAGCAAATATATTAAGAACAGTATGCCATATATGCCAGGTCCCTTGAAACAGCAAGGATGGAACGGCTCCCGGCACCCACCCATAGTCTGAACAAATGGATCAATTGTACCCTGGGGAGATTTAAAGGTGGTCGTCCTTCCCTACATGGAAGGACTAAGGGTGTCAATCCATTGGTGAGGTGATGCTGTGATCCTCTGGGGTGCCTATGGACGCTGTGACTTCCGAGTGAAACTGGCTTATGCGTCCTAGTTGATTATGTTTCATAATACCATTCCCTTTGTTCCCTCCCTTTGTTAATATCTAGTGACCTAGGCTAACATATTTCCCCCTTGAAGAGCTTTGGGTCTTGCAATCTTACAAGGGTAAATGGATGAGGATCGTCTCCTTTGTAGCCTTTTCTTGTTGTGGAGGAACATAGTCCTGTCTATCCCTGGGCCCCGAGATTCTACCTATTTGCCAAAGGAAAAGGGAGTAAAAGGGAGGGGGCCTTCACCAGGCAAGAGGGGTTTCTCAAAGCCCAGCTGCGCCTGGTGCTGTCTCTGGGAGGTGGCATACCTGATGCTGAGAGGATGGCACTGTCCAGAGGAGGGCACTGTTAACTAAGCAGGCGTTCTTGTATTCTAGATGTGACAAGTTGGACAAGAAAGTTAAAAAGGTATATTCCAAAAATGTTCAGAGTTATAACAACTAAAGGTCTAGTGAGAAGTAAAAACCAAGTGATAGAGCAAGTGACACATTTTGCAGTGTCCCACATTAAAGTGGAGGAGGGATGTGTGACCCTTTTGTTTACTATACTTAATCCGCATTAAGGGGGACGTTCTAAAATTTCTCTTCTGAAGAAGGCCTCTGAAGAAGACCAGTTGGGCAGAGAAGGGAAAGCAGCTTCAAGCAAAGCCACTTTATAGACCACTTTATATAGCACCAACTTAACCATCGAATCCCGGGAGCGAGCCAATCCAGTCAGACCACTGAGTTTCATTGTAGGAGTAGGTGATGCAGATGGTTTTCTAAAGTGAAGGTACACTGTGTAAATAAACAGTTAGGTGAATAAGGTCAGAGGCCTTCACCCTCTGAAACAGAAGGAAACACACACACACACACACACACACACACACACACACACGTTAATGAACACACCAAATCATCAACCAGTCTCTGAGTCTGTAGGACCTGTCAGTCAAGAAGACTTCCAGGTATTACAAAGCAAAACTCACTGATTTAGAAAGAAAGAGTTGAAATAAGTTAAGGTTTTTCTCTTTTGATAAAATTTCCCTTCAAGAAATTTGCATTTTTAAAAATGGTCCAGATAAGAATTCTTGGAGACCAAGTATTTGCATTTCAAAGGTATAAACTTAGTTTTCATAAGCCCAATTATCTATAACCCTTTTCCTTGAGGGACCCAGAGATAAATTTCTGCCAGGTAGCAAGGATGCATCAAAAAGGGGTCTCTAGAAGCCTGTGGATAAGACAGTGTTTCCTACTGTCTTTGGGGAGGGACTATTTTCTTCTTTGAAAAGAGGAAAAAATAGGGTAGCTGAGGGAGGCCTGAGCATCCTAAGTGTTCCTCAGCCCCGAGTCACACAACCAAAACCCAGGATGGCATGCGACCCTTTCTTTACTGGCTACTGCATCCCAAGGCGCATTCTTGCCCATGCTGACTGTGGTGTCCATCCCACAGCCCACACCTCACCCTTCCCTTGGCTGGAGTGGAGACCTTCCTGATAATGATTACAGTATAAGGATGTCCAGGTGTGGAGCCTTACCAACAGTCAGTGGTGATCAGGTACTGCTCATTGGGTTTAACTTCACACAGGTGATTTTGATGGCCTTTGGCCTTACTAGCCTTGTCAAAGGCTCCCACGCTCACATCTGTGGGTACAAGGGGTATCTAGTACCTCCACTGCCTCAGATGGAAAACTTGTCCAATGACTGTAGCCTTTAGTAGTTGGGCAAATATCAGTTTTCCCTGCCTTTTAATTTCCAACAGCCCTGATCCTTCACGAGGACCAGTAATATTAGGGCAGCCTCCCTTAATGTGAGAGAGAGCATCTTTGTTAAGCCATCCTGCAGATTGGATGTGCCAGCCAGGCAGAGATAGCACCTGTGCAGGCAAATTCTCCAGCCTTCTCCAGGAGGATCATGCATTGCTAATACCCCTGAGTATGAGGGTTGAAGAGTTGTGGGAGAGATTAACAACAATTCATTCAGTGCCCAGATGAGTTCCCTTTTGCAGAGGTTTTCCTAAAATTACGAGTTCCCAGTTGGCTTAATATAAACCTCCCATGCATACTGCATAGGTGGGGGAACTTGGTGCCCTGTGTTTGCTGCAGGAAGCAGGAGCACAGTGGCAGACCACACTAGTGAGGCGAGATTTCCAGGAATGGCTCCCCGGTACATTTTCCAAAGCGTAAATGTGAAAACATTTTGCATGTTCCAGAAAAGCTAAAACAAAGTAGACTAACATTAGTAACGTCTCCCCTGTCATGCCACTCGGCATGAGATTTCCAGGAATGGCTCCCCAGAATGGCCTTAGCGTTTCTCCAGTAAGGAAGGATGTAGGTGGAGAGGAGGTAAAGAATGTATGCTCATGTGGCACCCATCTCAGCTGGGTTTGCAGCAGCTGTGGGTGTCTCTGGGCTGCTCACCTAGACACTTGCAGCTGAGATGGGGAAGGGGTAGCTGGGCATGCTTGGGGTCTTGTGCTCCAGGAGTAGAACTCACAGCATCAGCAGATGCTTGTGCACTTCCCACATTCTGCTTCCCCAGGCGCCCATCAGCACATCGCCCCACAGGGACCCACAGTACTGATTTGTGCACAGGACTGAGTGAGGGAGAATGCCAAGCCCATGCGTCTGTGGCAGCGCTGAGCATAAAGGACCCCTCATGCAGGCGGATAGAAACTGGGCTGTCACTGAGCGCTGGGCCACTGGGATACCAGTTCTTACCGCAGTCCACAGCTCTTTCCATCCCTTCGTGGTCGCCAGATGCTGCCAGTAGAAATGAGACCCTTTAATGAATCTCAAGGAAATCATTCCAGGGAGTCATGTATGGGAGGATAAGCTTTAGGCATGCAAGCAAAATTAAAGGATTGTGCTGGGGTTCCCAGTATCACATCTTGATCCATCCTGGAAAAGTCCAACTGTTCTTCATTAGGCCCATGACGAAGGTCAGAGTCCGTAAATCCTGCACCATTGGTTCAGTCCAGTTCAGTGCCTGCATTCATCTGGCTAGCTCAGTCTGTTTCCAGGCTCAGACTTGGAGCCTTGGCCCAAGGCAGCTGCTAAGGCTCTCTGGCTACTCTGGAGAAATGACTTGCAAACAAATGTGGGAGCACAGAGAAAAGAGAGAGAAAGATGAGAGAGAGTTTTCAGTTAAGCTTGGGTTATATTACCTCAGGCTTGGGAAGGACCAGGTACGGTTTCAAAATAACCAATTTCCCAATCTATGCTGTTTCAATCTGAATATTAGTATTCTGCCATAATTGCTAGCTAACTTCTCTCTTTTTTTCTCTCCAATCAGCTGTCCAAACAATCATTTGATACATTATTTTAAGGTATTATAATTTTAGGTATTAAGTATACATATGAATTTTTATATAATGCTAGAGGCCCAGTGCACGAGATTCATGCACTGGAGTGTGTGCGGAGGGGAGGGTCCCTCAGCCCAGCCTGCTTCCTCTCACAGTCCTCCAGGAGCCCTTGGGGGATGTCCAAATGACGGCTTAGGGCCACTCACCATAGGATGTCATTCGGACATCCTTAGTGCCATGGAGGGAGAAGCCTGTGCTCACCAGCTGTGAGCCCAACTTCTGACTCAGTGGCATTCCCCCTGTGGGAGAGCACTGATCACCAGGGGGCAGCTAAGGCAAGCATTTCAAACTTGCTTGTGGGCCACATGCCTCATTTGCCTCTGAGTTTGACAGTCTTTGGCTAAGGGAATCATCCTAAGATCTTCCTAAAGCAGTTTTCTGTCTGAATCTCTTGGGCCAGAAAGGGAGATTCTGAGTTTTTTTGTTTCTTAAGAAAGACCTCAAAACTAAAAACCCAAAAAGCAGCTTTAGACAGGCAGATTTTGGGATTCTTCAGCTCTAATAAGCTTACTCTGGGAAGAGGGAAAGAGCAATCCTGGTGAAGTCAACCTAGAGCCTTTTCCCTTACAAAGGCATTACTCCAGAGGAAAGCTTTTCCAAAATAATGCCACAGAGCAATTAGGGAAGGTATCACTCTCATTCTCACCCTCGTCTTAGAAAGGTGGGAGAAATTGCACAAGAAACAGCAACAGTTAGAAGTAAGCTGGGTCCCAGAGGGGTGAGTGTCAATGGGGTCTGTCTCAGTGGGTCTCCAGCCTTGAGTCAAGATTCTTGACTTCAAGGAAGAAAAAATTAAGGTCAAGCCTTGGAGTGAAGTGGAAAATTAGGTTTTACTGAGCAGAGAGGACCACAGAATAGTGGTCTTTTCTCAAAAGAGCTGGAAGAGAGACTCTAATTGTCTCTAGAGGTTGAGCTTATATCTGTTTGTAGTGTCCGTGAAAACATTTGCCAGTATGGGGAAATTGAGAGTGAAAAAACAATGTTGGGTTTAACTTTAACCTTTACAAAGGAGAGTTTGTGGTCTGTTTTTCTTCTATGGTAGGAGTAACATTTGTGGTATTGCCAAGCTTTTGATTGTAATCTTATCTCATGACTGATTAGTCAAGTTGCTTATCTGTTGACTAATAGCAGTCTCTAGTCTAACATAGCTTCATTTCATTCTATTTGTTTGGATTTCATGCCTCTCTCCTATATTAAGAAGTGAAAGACACTGGCCCACACACAAAAAGAATTGAATTAAAAGGCTAGGAAGCACTTTCCTTAGCCTGTTATTTCTCTCCACATTGATAGACAGAAAGACATGAGCAGAGTAGGATGATAGGCCAGGTATGAAAGGTCTCCCAGGCGGAATCCCTGAGTGTCCAGCAAGAGACAATTGCAGGCTGGGACCTCTAGGGTGAACTTTCCTCCCCTCGAATATTGCTGATCATGCAGTTTAGACTTCTTAACCTTTTTTAAAAAAAATATGTTTTTGTTGATTTGAAAGAGAGAAGAAAGGAGAAGGGCGGGGGGGGGAGAGGCATTAATTGGCTGCCTGCTGCATGCCCCCTACTGGGGATTTAGCCCACAACCTGGAGCTAAGTTCTCTTGGTGCAAGGGATAATGCTCAACCAACTGAGCCATACCATCCAGGAAGATCCCCGACCTTTCAAATGGCTGGCCTCATAGTTTGGACCCTCCCCTGGCATGCCACTAGGCATGTGGCAGGCCCCTTTAGAGGAGGAACAGGGAGGCTGAAGAATAGCCTCATATGACTCCCTTGCACAACCTCTCCCTTAAGCATTAAGCCCTCAAAGAATAAGGTTCTCACCCACATCAAATAATCTTAGGGACAAAGCCTCCATTCTGCTGACTTGAGAGTCAGAGTTTTGGTCAAACTACAGATAACATCTTGGCCTCAGTTGTGTTTCAGCATGATGTATCCAGGCCCAGTAA
This sequence comes from Myotis davidii, assembly GCF_000327345.1. Classification (NCBI taxonomy): domain Eukaryota; kingdom Metazoa; phylum Chordata; class Mammalia; order Chiroptera; family Vespertilionidae; genus Myotis; species Myotis davidii. The sequence continues at coordinate 1,311,472 of NW_006300367.1, forward strand.
AGCATAAAGACCAGGCAGTGATGCCAGGGCTAAAATCAGGACCATCTGCAATGACTAATGACCTCTAGCCCTGGTGCCAACCAGTCAGTTTTAGACCACAAACCCGAAAGGATACACCTGGAAAGCCAATAAATATTCTATTAAGATCCTCCCTTGAGATTTCCCCTAATATCACTGACTTTGGAAAACAGATAAAACCTCTTTAAACAAAGGACTCACTCTTTTTCTCTCTGGAGCACACCTTTGCCTTTCTTCTTTATTTCCCCTGGTATGTTCTTTCTGCTATTCTTTTTCTTAAGCTCCAAGGTCCCTTCTTTTGTCTCTATAACTTGTTTCCTGAGAAACATGTTACACCCATGAAGCCTAGGTGGCTCACCTCTTCCATAGATCACTTCTTTTACTTCTGTGACTTTCTAAATAACTCTTTGCTTGTATTTGAATCTTGCCTCTGAATTCTTTCTGATCCAGAACTGTAGTCCCTGAAGCCATTTCACCACTAACAACAACAGTGGATTGAAGCTGAAGGAATTGCAAGGCATAGGCCATTACTGAGCAGTACAGAGAGAAACCCAAAATCAAGAGGGGAAGCAGGGACAAGGAGTTAGAAGAATTTGAAGCCTCTGGGAGAAACAATGACAGAAATCATAACACTATAAAAAATAATCAGAGAATCCATTTTAAAATTAATTTGAAGCTGCCATCCTGGAGATACCTTTTGCCTGGGCCTATAGCAACATTTTTAAAAAAAAAACTGTTTGCAAAGATAACAAGAAAACAAATATTATGAGTATAAGACTGATGGCTACTAGACTGAAAAAACCGATAAACAAAACAAAATAAAAAACTTTGTTTAGGATCAGGGTCACTATGTTGGCTCATCTGCACCAATAAAAACACCTTCCTTCTGTTGATGTAATTGTCCACCTTTGCCTTTCTGGTAAACACCCCTTGCCTTCTTCTCCTAATTAGAATACAATTTTGGTTCTGCCTGAAAATGTATTTTCCTGAGTAGCTATTATTAATTTATAAATCTCAAATAAATGCTTGTTGCCTCTACCTTTGGCCTCTTATGTTTAGTTTATTATGTCTGATGTAAGGAGTGGGATCTAAAATGGTCTCACCTTCATGAACTTGCATCACCTGGAACTAGGAACGGACCTACAGAACCTCTTTGGTCTCACAATTTCCATGGACCGTTGTATCATTGAGGGTTTGGACCTCCCTCCTCTTTTCTTCTTCCTTCTGTTGCTATTGTTGTTGAGGTAAAATGTTGAGGATTAGATGGGATGGGGCGGTTTAGGGTAAGGACCCTGGGAGGGAAGATGGTGGATAAGGAGGAAATACACCAGATGGTCAGGATGTGATCAAGATAGATGGAATGTACCTGTCAACAATAGAGCTGCCCTTCCCCCTGAACCTAACAGTAGGAACTAAGAGCGGGGGATGAGGGCAAAAGGAGATTGTTCTTAAATATACACAGGATATACTTATTGTGGAGAATGCATATTAGAAGAATCAAACTAAAAAAAGTTATAAGAGAAGCACTATTGCAGCACTACTTGTGTCATTCACTGCTGTAAACAATGGAATAAACTAGAACTGAAGGTAACAAGGCATGCAACTGATGCTAGGGGATGGAATGCTATACAATGAGAAGGAATGTGGCAGAAACAGATAACAGCCCATTCATTTCAAACACACTCATGAGAACATTATCAACAGTAGAATGTAATTTGAATTTAAGTTTCACAATTATTTAGGTATCTAGGTCTACAAAAGCTGAAGGTCTTTCCATATAATAAGTCATTTTCAAGATACTTGTTCTTTTTAAAAATTCTTAACTTCTTTAGTATTTTACAAAATGTGATAGCTAAAGGCAATGAATATAAGATCTTCTTAACATTAGTTCAGTTTTCCCTGGATTAACTAATGATTTAAAATGTGCATAAACACTTTTTTTAAAAATTGCTGGAACAGATTTCTTGCTGCCTATAAAGAACACATTGTTGCCTTGTGAGAAGAAATGTACAATAAAAATCAATTTCCACTTCATGGCAAAAAAGTCAAACAACCAAATTAATAAATAATCAACCTGCCTAATTGGAAAACAGATCTTTTTATATTATCAGATATATAGTCTGGGATCTTCACTGAGTGAAGAGGAAGTAAAGAGAATGCCTTTTCCAGTTTTGAAAATATTAATCCAAATTGACAAAAGAACAATTAAACTTAATCCATGCAACATGTTTTTATTTATTTTATTTATTTATTTTAAGAGGGAGTAAAGGGAAGGTTAGGCATGAATATAACAGCCATTTGTTCAAATCAATGTTTGCATGAGCCACTCAAAATTTTGCAGATGAGTCTTTTCTAAGACCAATCATTTACTTGCTATAGAAATGAGTGCCTAAAAGCCAAACTCAAAACAAAACAAAACACGAAAGAACAATCACACAAAAATCACACCACAAACAGCTTCCTCATGACTAAAGTTAAGTGCCTATTTTAAAGCCCTTGTCTTTTAGTTCCATTCTTATAGGTCTGCAGGGTTTATGTCCCCCCTCTGCAGTTTTACTAACTTTTCAATATTGTTGAAAAGAGATTTATTTACCCAATCCTGTGAACTTTTGCTGCTCCATTGCTCCTCTATTGTGTGTCCCAAATTGATCCTTCACATTTTAACATGGAAGTCACAGACAAATGCACACTCTCAATCATAAGCTCTGATAAGAGAACAGAATCCAATAACTGGCTTCATAGATGTTTCTGTTCAGCCCAGTCTGTGAGTAAAAATAATTTTCCTGGAAAGAATCCATTTGGACCATTAATTTTAAAAAATAATAGTTCTTTCTGTGGACCAATATTTAAAAGACATCCACACTAACTGAGCAGAAATGACTTACAAATAAATTGTGTCACATAACTGAAGTACACGATTGGAAAGTTTGGGGCATGAACAACAATTTGAACTAGAACACTAATCCGTAACTTTTATTCTATTGATTTATTTATTATAAATTATAAAGGCTGGCAAACTGTCACTCAGGAGCCAAAACTGGGCATCGCTCTTTTCATAAATATAATTTCATTGGAACATGTCCACACTCATTTATTTACATTTTCTGTATAGTTTCCTTTGCACTACAATAGTAGAGCTGAGTGGCTGTCATAGAGATCATATGTCGGACAAAGCTTAATATATTTACCATCTGGCTTTTAATAGAAAAATATTGACAGTCTCAGACATGGTGTTACCAGCCTGACAGAGATCACATATGAGAGGCATGAGTAAGAGTCATAAAAGCACCATAGAGCCCACAGATGTATTTTGTTTGACTGAATGATTTTGTTGTCACAAATTTATTTTTATTTTCTTATGACTAATGTGTGTGTGTGTGTGTGTGTGTGTGTGTGTGTGTGTGTTGTATAGGGCTTCAATGCTTTATCTCTCCACCATCCCTAACTCCTCCCTTGTCTTATACACACTTACTTCTCTCATTTTTTTTTTTACTTTATTCATTTTAACAACTGGATTTTTTTTGTTTTGGGACATATCTGGCTTTTTTCCCCCAATGACCCTCTCCTCCTTGCACCTGCCCCTCCCAAGACTTTGCCACACTTGTCTATGTCCATGGGATATACATATGTGCACATAGGCCCCCAGTTCATCTCTTCCTATCCGCCCCTCTCCTATGCATTCCCTCTGAGATTACACTGTTTGTTCCATGCTTCTATGTCTATGGATCTATTGTGTTCATCAGTTTATTTTTGTTCATTAGATTCACACATTAGTGAGATCAAGTGATACTTACCCTTCTCTGACTGCCTTATTTTGCTTAGTATAATACTCTCCAGGTCCATTCATGCTGTTGCAAATGGTAAAAGATCTATTTTTTTTTTTTTTTAACGCTGCATAGTAAAGGTACTTTATTCACTGACTAGAGCAGTGATGGCGAACCTTTTGAGCATTTAGGTCTTTTATCATCTTGAGTTTATTCTTGTGAATAGTGTAAGTTAGTGGTTTGGTTTCATTTTTTTTTTTTTGCCTGTACTTATCCAGTTTTCCAAACACTATTCTTTGAAAAGACTGTATTGACTCCATTATATGCTCTTGCCTCCTTTGTCAAATATTAATTGAGCATAATGACTTGGGTCAATTTCTGCAGTCTCTTTTTTGTTCCATTGATCTATATGTGAATGATAAAGTAGAAGGGAGCAGGAGAAGTTGAATTGATCCTTCAGACAAGGTGCAGGACTGACATCTATGAGAAGACAGAGACATGAGGAGGATTTCAAACGGCAGCAGACCTCTGCAAGTTCTGGCGAGGATGATGGCGGTGCCCTATGCGAAGATTGCAGGATGCACTGTCCTCCTTCAGGAAGAGATGCTCTGACTGGTGCTCCCACCATATTCACTCACTGACTGCATCAGCCTAGGGGAGGTGTCACCTCCGTGTGAGCCTCATCCCGGATGTACAGGTGCAGCAGTGGGAGTCACCCCTCCTCTTCATGGCAGGTTCTCTTGGAGGGAGATCTACTGCGAACAAAGAGGGGAATTTTTAGGCACTTCAGCTTTCAAGTTTCATTCCAGTCCCTGACTAATCAGCGCCATAGACAGACAGATGGATGAATAAATCAAACAGAAAAGCCTTCAAGGCATCCCCTAATGATGTTTATGTGCTTATGCTATCCTAAGACCCACCTTTGCTTTGAATTTTTGATGCTTACTGTAATTATTGGTAACTCTTGCACAAGTAATTGGGAAGGCAGCTGAAGTTGCACCTCTCACATAAATATGTATAGTGGAATGTCTTAGGAACGGCTGCCCCACCAGAGATTGCATACATATATTTTCTTATTTATTAAAAGAGTTTCTGGAGATAATTCAGGTAAGAAAAGGATCTTGGCTCCCTGATGTAAGATATCCTAAATAAAGAGCAGCTGCAGGTTAATTAGTCCATTCCTGTTTCCTCCCTTGTAGTTCCCAGTAATGTAGGGAGCCTGTTATATGAGATTTCTCCTGGAGTGTTCCACAGACACCTCAAATTTAACATTTCAAAAATTAAATTTTTATTTTGTTTACCCATTACCAAATGTGTTCCTCCTCAGTCATCCCCATAATATTCAATGACATCGTTATCCATCCAGGTGGCTAAGGCAGAATCCTATGATTTATTTGTGATTACAGGATTCACTCCTTCACAATATCTAGTCCAGTGTAATCCCAACATGTTTTTATTCCTCTCATCTCCCCATATTCACAAACACATGTGTCCATATTATTACCCTCACTTGCCTATTGCAATTGGCCCACAATAAGATTTTCTGAATTAATCAATCACATGGCAAAGGTCAATTTATTTTTAAAAAATTAAAAAAAAATTTCTCCCAAGTCCTTTAATTGAACTTGGCCAGATTTAAGGCTAGCTTTGCTGATGGGCAGTTAGTCACCTTGCAGCAGCCCAAATATCCTGCCTAAGAAACTATTGTTGTACCTTTCCAAATTACTTCTTATCTTACAGCAGGGAGACCTATTGGTGGTCACTTTGTTACCGAGTAGCTTTAAGGAGAGTTAGTAAAACTATGGGGTTCAGGAGTTCAATGAGTTTGCTCTCTACCACCTCAGACTCATGAAATCACTGATCATGGAAAGAGCCTAAACTCAAGGAAACACATTGATTGGATCAGTCACTGAAAATAGTACTGGTGAGTAGGCAAGACTTTTCAGGAAGACTAAAGTTGTTGGTGCAGCTCCTCAGCTTTGGTCCTTTGGTCCCGTATTGCCAATGCTGGCTTCTGTATTCCCAAGGTTAGCCACAAGAGCACCACTTGATTAGCCAGAGCACTGAGTTTGATACAAGCTAGAGCCTTAGAAAGATTACAGCGGACTCTGGAACCTTCTGCTATAACTAAGTAAACCACATGCCTATGACTTCCCAGGACTGTCCCAGTTTATATCTGGAACATATTCTCAAGTTATTGTTGTTAACAGTTTTGCCAAAAGTATATAAAAAGTAACCCAGATCAAATGATGAATTATATGGAAGCTCAAAAGATAGGTCATACATAGTGTGTGAGCATTTGAAATTGGAAGGAGGTACTCAAATGTGCAGTAGCACAACCAAGTCTTTAAAAGAAAACCTTGGTTAGCATCATAGGTTTATAATACTGGATTTGATAAATAGCCTCAAAATAAATTAAAAATCACAAATTAATAATTTAACAAATATTGCAATTCGGTTCTTATAATCCAAAAAGCATGCTAGAAAATGGCTACTTTGCAGCATAACTAGATCTGAAGTAATCATAATATGAATACTTTGCATTTGTAAAGTGAATGATATACAGTCATGTATTACTTAATGATGGGAATAATTTTGGTAAAACTCATTATCAGGCAATTTTGATGTTGTCCAAACATCATAGAGCACATTTACACCAACCTAGGTGGTATCATCTACTACACATAAAGTTTACTTAAAAACCCCTAGATAATATAGTCTATTGCCCTGAGACCACAAAGATGTACATCTCATTAATATATTGAATACATAGGCAACTGGGACACAATGGTAAGTATTTATGTATCTTAAAGTAGAAAAGCTACAGTAAAAATCCTATCTAATAATAGACAAACATGGTAATTAACCATACATCTGCTACGCTTCCCATTGGCTAATCAGGGAGATATGCAAATTAACTGCCAACAAAGATGGCGGCTGGCAGCCAGGCAGCTGAAGCAAACAGGAGGATTGCTTGCTCCAGTGATGGAGAAAGCCAAGGTTCCCTGCCTGCCACCGCCCAGCTCTGAGCTGCACTCTAAGCAACTATGTTGCAATTATAGAAGCTAAACAATCCCCAGAAACCTGCTTTCAGCCAGCCGGGCCTCAGAGTTGGAGTTGCAAATTTAGGGCAAACCAGTCGACCCCCACCTGTGCACCAGGCCTCTATCCTATATAGTAAAAGGGTAATATGCAAACTGAACCTAACAGCAGAAAGACTGGGAATGACTGGTCACTATGACACACACTGTCCACCAGGGGGCAGACACTCAATGCAGGAGCTGCCCTCTGGTGGTCAGCTTGCTCCCACATGGGGGAACTCTGCTCAGCCACAAGCCAGGCTGATGGCTGCCAGTACAGTGGTGGTGGTGGGAGCCTCTCCTGCCTCCTCACCAGCACTAAGGATGTCTGACTACAGCTTAAATCTGCTCCCCGCTGGCAAGTGGACATCCCCTGAGGGCTGCCGGGCTGCCAGAGGGATGTCTGATTGCCATCTTAAGCCCAATCCCCTGGAGTGCAGGCCTCAGCCAGCAGGTGGTCATCCCCTGAGGGGTCCCAGACTGAGAGAGGGCACGGGCTGGGCTGAGGGATCCCCCCCCCCCAAATGCACAAATCTTTGTGCACCAGGCCTCTAGTAGAGTATAAATGATTTTGAAGTAATGCATGTGTGTAGGCACTTAGCATGAGTGAACTCACAACACTGGAAGTTGTTCTGGGTGAGTGATAGAGTGGTGGGTGGGAGAGTGTGGGTGGGAGAGCAGTGGTGAATGTGAACTCTCAGAACATGTCTTTACACTACTGGAGACTTTATACACACTGTTCCAGAATCCCTCCCCATTTACTTTCAAGAGGGTTGAGAAACACACCATCAAAGTTGTCTATGCTGCTTCATGAACAGAGGCGGGCTTAATTCCTTGGAAATATTGGGAAGAAACTAGCTAGTTAAGGCATCATCACCACAATAGTGAGAGTAGGAAGTGAAAAGTAGCCTGAGGATCAGCAGGGATAAGAAATCAAGATGAACAAATGAGGAACATCGGGATTGTCATGACAATGTGGTTTTGGCTATCACATGTTGGAGCAGCGGTCGGATTAAGGAATTTTGTGATATATATATTTTTTAAAAGAGATGTTTAACATGGAGAGAGTAGAACTGAGGACTCAGTATTTTTACTGTGGAAATTTGTTTTTGGTTCTATTGACCCTGGCACAAAGGACTCTCTTTGGTGACAAATAAAGCTTATTTATGTTTGACATTATTACAATCTGAAAACATTTCCAAAGGACCACCATCACGGATGCTTTTTACTAAAGTGACAGTGACACTTAGTATTTGTTACGGCAGCTCTGTGGACCTGTGTCCTTGTACAAGATCTTAGGGTTTACAGACATGTACTCTGAGCACCATCAAAGTAGACCTGGAAGGGCTGTAGTGCCCTCTTAATATACAGCACTGGGGGGAGAGGCACGTCTGTGCTGACAGGTCAGGGGCTGACTGGGATGTAATCTGCGCACTCAGAATTGAGGTGTTGTAAGTGAGAGGGGGTCTATTGCCAAGCCCCTTATGGTTTCATCAGATATTTTTTAAAAAAAATCCTCTGTACCACATGGTGTTCAATTCTTACTGGAAATTCAGCACCCCTATAATCTGATATCATCATGTATGTGGTCTGTCATTGAGCAAAATGTCCTTATGCAGCATGTGACTATATCAAAATGTCTTTGTATGCATTTGCTCATTTAAACATTATAATGATTGTTAGCTGGTATAGTATTTCCCCCTTCCTAAATATATATTTTTTCATATACAGTTATGGGAATTTTATATTTTAATATGTTTATTTTCTATGAGGAGTGCCACAGAAACACCAGGAGCTATGTATTTTTTTAAACATTTGCCAAATGGAATTTGCTATGTGTGGAAAGCCATAATCTCTCATCTCTTCTGTTTGTGGATTCTGGTTCATTGATTAGTGTTTAGAGACAGATAAATGCGTTGTAGATAAGATCAAGTCTTCAAGGTTAACAAATATTTGGAGGAGTAAATACTTGATGTTGGTACATTAGACATTTAATCTGATCAATTGAGACAACTGCTGCAGAAGAATTAATAGTATTATTTTGTATCATATAGGATTTTTCTTCAAAGTTCAAAGCTCCAGGTAGCATGGCAATGTATACGTAGAATTTGAAAACTACATGCGTGTATATGCACACACATACACATACACACACACACGACTTTGCACTTCTGTGTGTGGTGACTTAGCTATGGGACTCCAATTAAATTACATATTTCAAAATTAGAAATTTGGAGATCTGCATCTATCTGCCAGTAAATAAGATAAAACTAAAACTGTAAGCACTTTGAAAGCAATTCCAAGCCAGCCAGTCACCGCACTTAGTGACCAACAGGGGGCCTAGAGAACACAACAGAAAAGAAGCTCTAAATGAATATGGAGCTTTGCTTTTTCAAAACCCTCTGAACCCGTTATTTTATTTAACCCATAAAGTTCCCTTACGATAATTTGTAGGACTCTTGTCATTTCCATTTTATAGTGAAATTTAAAGAGAATTTTATTACATCTTATCTACTATTTCCATGGTTTTCATAGTTGATTAGATTTGTAGTCTGCCCTGGGATTTAACGTGGGTAATCTGAAGCAGAGGTGCTCAAGTGCGGAGTGAGGGCCTGGTGTCTTTATAAGCCCCATTCTCTGAGACCCGTCCTCACCTCAGCCTTGTTGCAACCAGTACAGACGTCTTAGTAACATTTCAAAAACAGCTTTTTTATATTTTATGAATGTTATGAGGACATCATATGATTTACAAAACAACTAAAGACATGCTGGTTTAAAGATGGCAACCCTTTGGTTTGAAAGCAGATAGTTACAATACCCAGCATTAGAGGTCCTGAGCCTTCAGTTGATGGTTCTCATCTAGTATTTTTCCACTGTTCAAGAAGTGATAAAATTAAACTTTCAAATGACCATACTGCTTATTATTCTAAAAAAGAACAGACTCCCTTGCTCTGCAGGTCCATCATCATCGTCCTGGCTGAGATTTCCAGCAGGTGGCTCAGTCCCAAGGTGTCAGATGGAGCCCAGGGTCCTTTTTTCTTTCAGTATTTGAACGTGCAGGTGTTCAGTCCCGGCCTCTGTTAGGAGAGATCTTAAGCTCTCTTACACTATTAGCTCTGAGGCTGGTCCACTGGGAATTCATCTTGGACAACAGAGGAGCCTCATTCCCTTCTGCAAGGTTCCCGATTAATGGGATTAATGGATGCTTCATGTCCTCCTCCAACAGCTTCCAGAAAGAAAACCGGGTGCTGACTGAGCCCTGCACAGCACCCTGGCCCTCCCCGGGGCAGGCGCTTCATTGGTCCTCCATGCAGTCTCCATTTGCCTGGCCCTCTTTCCCCCCATCCACTGTGTGCCAGCGTGTACTAACGGAAAATAAGTTTATCTTCAACTGTGCATCTAAATGTGGTCGTTATTTAGACCATGCTTTTGAAACTTATGTTGAGGTATGCCTCATTTACTTTCAGATTCTACTAGGGCCCCTTCTTCCAAAATCAGTAGCTAATTTATTTATAGTATTTGGAATGGCAAAAAGAAAGTCATGAGAAAAGATTTTATGTGTGAGGTGGAATGAAGATTAATATTTTAAAATATTCTTCAAAATATTTATTTTATTTATCTGTCTATAATCTATTTATGAAAAAGGCTATCTTAATTTACTAGTGATATAGAAGTAAATAATTACCTATTCAGGAATAAATATATGTCTGAACCAAACTGATAATTTTAATAATTCTCTCCATTAAAATATAAATTATTAAGGTAGAAGATTCAGTAAAGAAGGTAAATGTTGAAATTATTGAGCCCATACACAATGAACTAAAGACAATATAATCTATCATGTTTTAATTCTGATGAAATCTCTGTAAATTTGGAAAACTGAATAGGCTTTCAGATTCAAAATGATGCCTGATGCCAGAGTGGGTGGGCAGATATTTGGGGGGCAATCTGTCAGTTCGGTGTTCCCTGACATCACCTGATCTATCTATTTTGAAAGCTATTTCTCATAAACAATGATATGGTGACTGTAATAGCAAAGCAGTAGCATTAGTCTTCAGGATTTAAAAAATCTGATGCATGGTAAGAGGAGGGAAATTGAGAGATTGTAATATTTCTAAGACATTGAAGTGTGAATTCTTAATTATTTACTTTATAAAATTTATTGTGTCATTAAACATGCATAATTATTTTCTTTATTGTCACTTTTCATTTAGCACATAAATGCAATGCTACCATGTTTTGACAATGCCCTGGGTCTTTCTCTGTTTGTGCAGTAAATTAATAGGGTGACATGCCTCCCATGTGCTCTCCACTCAGGGTAACGTATGACCCAGAGCAGTCTCTCCACCTCCCACTGCGTCTCACTACTTGCTGCAGAATTACAGGACGCATATGGAGAGCAGGTGCAGCAGATCCTTTAAAAGTGTAATAAAAATAACTCCATCTCTAATGCCTCACTTGACATCTACTATACTACCCTTTGGTATCATATTATTTTCAATTATTTAGAATATATAGATACATACATACATATACATATGTATAATATTAGATACATTCAATGCCATTAATTCGGAAAAATCTAAAGAGCGCAATAAAATATATTTCCAATGAAAAGATATTCTGAGTAAATAATTTTTAATCATCTAAATCATTTTAATTCCCTTCATTCGCTTGAAATATTATTCACATACATTATTTCATTTCTCCCTGAAATTACTGGAGGGTCTTCAGGTCATCCATGTGAACATCAGTTCTCTTGTTAGATCGCAAGAGATAGATAGTGGCATGAAAGGTACATTAGAATTGACTCAATGTTTACCATAGGCCTACAGACTCCCTAAAAAGGATTGATTCTGATCTTAATAAATGTACCATTGGTAAATATGTTCTTCCATTCAGTAGGTTGTCCTTTCATTTTGTTGATGGTTTACTTTGCTATGCAAAACTTTTTAGTTTCATGTAGTCCCATTTATTTACTTTTTGTTTGTTTGTTTTCTTTTCCTGAGGAGACATATCATAAAAAATGTTGCTACAAGAAATCTTTAAGACTTTACTGCCTATGTTTTTTTTAGGACTTTTATGGTTTCAAGTCTTACATTTAAGTCTTTAATCCATTTTTAGTGTATTCTTGCATATGGTGTATGGTTTAAGAAAACGGTCTTACTTCATGTTCTGCATATATTTATCCAATGCTCTCAGCACCATTTATTGAACAGATTATCTTTACCCTATTATATATTCTTACCTCTTTTGTCAAATATTAATTGACCATAAAAGCATGGGTTTCTTTCTGGGTTCTCTATTCTGTTCCATTGACCTATATGTCTCTTTTTATGCCAGTACCATGCTGTTTTAATAACTATGGTCTTGTAGTATAGTTTAATATCAGGTAGTATGATTCCTCCAACTTTGTTCTTCTTTCTCAAGATTGTTTTGGCTATTCTGGGTCTTTTGTGGTTCCGTATAAATATCTGGTCTAGTTCTGTTTAGAAGCCACTGGTGTCTTGATAGGAATTGCACTGAATTGATAAATTACTTTGGGTAGTATGGACATTTTAATGATATTAATTCTTCCTATGCATGAACATGGTATATACTTCAGCTTATTTATATTTTCTTTACTTTCTTTCTTCAGTACCTTACAATTTTCCAAGTACAGTTCTTTTACATCCTTAGTTAAATTCATTCCTAGGTATTTTTTAATGCAATTATAAATGGGAATTTCTTAGTTTCCCTTTCTGATAGTTCATTATCGGTGTATAAAAATGCAACGAACTTCTGGATATTTATATTGTATGCTACTGCTCTACTGAAATTATTTATCAGATCTAGTAGTTTTTTTGGTGGAATACTTAGGGTTCTCAATATATATAATATCATGTGTTCTGCCAATAATGAGAGTTTTACTTCCTAATTTCTTCCTTTCCAATTTGGATGCCTTTTATTTCTTCTTGTCTGATTATTGTGGCTAAGACTTTCAGTACTGTGTTTAATAAGAGTGGTGAAGAAGAAAGAAGATGGCGGCGATATAGGCAGACGCGTCCCAGGTCGTGTCCCGGAGCAAATGGAGTGAGCAGCTGAAACTAATAGCCCCCGCCCCGAATTGGTGAAATTGCTCAGCTGGTGAGACAGTTTGCAGCTGGGAAGGGCCGAACTCCCTTGGAAAGGTA
>NW_006300367.1:1330487-1335754 GCF_000327345.1 Myotis davidii
TGTGAGTACATGCATATATAATATATATACAGACGGTTCTGTGTGACTGAAATATGTTACAACTTTTAAAAAAATTTGGTGGTGGGAGGGTTGGGGGTTAGGAGGTAGGGGGGTAAGAGATCAAATAAAGGACTTTTATGCATGCATATAAGCATAACCAATGGACATAGGACACTGGGGGATGTGGGAGGCTAGGGGACTGTCTTGGGCGGGGGGAAAAAATGGACACATATGTAATATCCTTTGTAATAAATAATAAAATTAAAGAAAAAAAAGAGTGGTGAAAGCAGACATCCCTGTCTTGTTCCTAATCTAAAGGAAAATGCTTTTATTTTTTGCTCATTGAGTATGATGTTGACTGTGGATTTCTCATATGTGGCCTTTATTATATTGAGGTATATCCCCTCTATTCTCACGTTGCTGAGAGGTTTTTTTTAAAATCATGAATGGGTTTGGTATTTTTATCAAGTTCTTTTTTCTGAATCTATTAATATGATCAACTGATTTTTATTTTATTCTATCTATATAATATATCAAGTTTATTGATTTTCAGATATTATACACCATCCTTGAGTCCTTGGAATAAACCAATTTGATCATGGTGTATGATCTTTTTAATGTATTTTTTTATCTGGTTTGATAAAATTTTGTTGAGGATTTTAGCATCTATATTCATCAGGTATATTGGCTTTCCTTTCATTGTAGTGTCCTTATTTGGTTTTAGAATAGGATAATGCTGACCTTGTAAAATTAACTTAGGAGTCTTCCTTCCTCTTGATTTTTTTGGAGTAGTTTAAGAATGATTTAGTTATTTGAATGTTTTGTAAAATTCACCTGTGAAGGCATCTGGTCCAGGACTTTTGTTTGTTGGGAGTTTTTGTTGTTGTTGTTGTTTTTGTTTGTTTGGTTTACTGCTTTAATTTCATTACTTATAATCAGTCTATTCAGATTTTCTGATTCTTCCTGATTCAGGTTTGGAAGGTTATATGTTTCTAATGATTTATCCATTTTACCTAAATTTTCCAATTTGTCAGCATATATTTTCACAATGCCTTGTGTTTCTGTGTTGTCAATTGTTACTTCTCCTGTTTTACTTCAGATTTTATTTATTTGGGTCCATTCTCTTTTTTTCTTGATTAGTCTGGTTAAACGTTTGTCAATCTTATTTATCTTATCAATGGACCATTTTCTGGTTTCATTGATCTTTATTATTTCCTTTCTTTTACTCACTTTGGGCTTTGTTCAACTTTTTCAAGTTCCTTTAAATGTAAATTTACATTAGTTATTTGAGATTTTTCTTGTTTCTTGAAGTAGGCCTGCAAGGGGATGAACTTTCCTCTTAAGGACTGCTTTTGTGTGTCCCATAGATTTTGGGTTGTTGTGGTCTCATTTCTATTTGTTTTATGGTGTCTTTTGATTTTTTCCTTTATCTCATTGTTAACCCATTTTTTTTTAGTACCCTGTTTAGCTGCCATAGTTTTGAGTGTTTTTCAGTTTTTACCTTGTAATTGATTTCTATTTTCTTAGCATTATGGTCAGAGAAGATGATTTCAATCTTCATAAGTTTATTGAGACTTGTTTTGTATCCTAACATGTAGTCTATCCTAGAACATGTTCCATGTGCACTTGGGAAAGAATGTATATTCCGCTGCTTTTGTATGAAATGCTCTGAAGAGATCAATTAAATCCATGTGATCTAGTATGTCATTTAAGATCACCGTTTAATTACTGATTTTCTGTCTGGCAGATTCATCCATTGATGTCAATATGGTGTTAAAATTCCCTGCTATGACTATAATACTGTTAATCTATCCCTTTGTGTCCATCAATTTCAACATATTTGTAAATATACTAAAATTATTTCTACTGTTTTAATTTTATTGTTTGGTCATCATATTTTGTATAAATTTAATCATTTTAAATTTATTGTGATGTGTTGCATATCTGTGCATATAGCCAATTATGGAAAATATTGCATGTGCACTTGTCAAAAATATATATATTTCTGTATTGATGTGGAGGGTTTTATAGCAATCTGTTAGTTCTACTTGGTTTACAATGGTTTAAGTCTTTTTCTTGCAGATATTATCCCTACATGTTCTATCTGTTATTGAAAGTGGATATTTAAGTCTCCAACAATTATTCTTGAATAGTTTTGCTTTTTCTCCTTTTAGTTTTGTTAGTTTTTGAATCATGTATTTATATGCTCTTTTTTTTAGGTACAAAAATGTGTATAACTTATATATCTAATGACTTTATCCTTCCGATGATTACAAAATGTTCTTTGTCTCTAGTATTATTTGTTTTGTTTTAAAGTTCATTTTGATTTTTTTCTTTATTTATTAAGGTACTATATATGTGTCCTTATCCCTCCAATGCCGCCCCCTAGCCCCCCCAACTCATGCCCTCACCCCCCTGGTGTCTGTGTCCATCGGTTAGGCTTATATGCTTGCATACAAGTCTTTTGTTGATCTCTCCCCCTCACCCCCACCCTCCCCTACCTTCCAGCTGAGGTGGGATGGTCTGATTGATGCTTCTCTGTCTCTGGATCTGTTTTTGTTCATCAGTTTATGTTGTTCATTATATTCCACAAATGAGTGAGATCATGTGATCATTATCTTTGACTGGCTTATTTGGCTTAGCACAATGCTCTCCAGGCCCATCCATACTGTTGCAAATGGTAAGAGTTCCTTCTTTTTTACAGCAGCATAGTATTCCATTGTGTAGATATACCACAGTTTTTTAATCCACTTATCTGCTGATGGGCACTTAGACTGTTTCCAGATCTTAGCTATGGTAAATTGTGCTGCTATGAACATAGGGGTGCATATATCCTTTCTGATTGGTGTTTCTGTTTTCTCGAGATATATTCCTAGAAGTGGGATCACTGGGTCAAATGGGAGTTCCATTTTTAGTTTTTTGAGGAAACTCCATACTGTTCTCCACAGTGGCTGCACCAGTCTGCATTCCCACCAGCAGTGCACGAGTGTTCCTTTTTCTCCACATCCTCTCCAGTACTTGTCATTTGTTAATTTGTTGATGATAGCCATTCTGACAGGTGTGAGATGGTATCGCATTGTTGTTTTGATTTCCATCTGATAATAATAAAGTCATTCCAGCTTTTTCATGGTTTCTCTTTTCACGGCATGATTGATGTATATAGGTTACAAACCAAAAAAGTTAAACTTATTACTCTCTCTATATTTTTTTGTCTTTCAAAGCCAGGAGAATAAAGAACACATTTATATTTATAGAGTTTATTGTATTAATTTTTCTATCTAACATTTCTGCTTATTTTTATTTTTTCCTATATATTTAAGTTACAATCTGGTGTCATTTCCTTATTTCAAACAGCTTTGCTTTATTCTTTGGTCTGTAACTGTGCATTTAATTTGCTTTTACATTTTGACTGCTATGAATAGCACTACAGTAAACATGGAGTGTTACTATCACCTCAGTATCCTGATTTCATTTTTTTTCGTATTAACAAAACAATGAGATTGCTAGGTTATATGATGATTTTAATTTTAATTTTTTGAAAAAAAACTTAATACTGTTCTCCATGGATGCTTCAGCATTTTACATTTCCCCAATAGTGTGCATTGGTTCCATTTCTTCACATCCTTGTCAGCACGTTGTACGTTTTTCTTTTGTAATTGCCATACTGATAGGAGTGAGGTGTATCTAACCCTGGTATATATTTGCATTTTACCAATAAATAGTGATGATGCACATTTTTATATATCATTGACCATTTATGTGTCTTCGTTGAAGAATTATGTATTTATGCCCTTTATCTTTTTTAGATCAAATGATTAGTTTATTGTTATTGAATTTAATGAATTCCTTATTATTTTGGATGTTAACCCCTTACCAGTTATATGGTTTTCAAATACTTCCACTCCATAGGCTGCTGCTTCACTCTGTTGCTACCTTTACTTGCAGAAGCTTTTAGGTTGGTATAGCCAGTGTTGCCTATGAAATTATTGCCAAGAACAATATCATAAAGCTTCTTTTCTGTTTTATTTTTGTATTTTTATCAATTCAGACTTTAAATCTTTAACCCATTTTGAGTTGATTTGCCTGTACTGTAAAAGATAGGCTTCATTTTTAAAAATATGTAGATGTCCAGTTTCTCTAACACTCTTTTTGAAACTATTCTTTCTCTATTGTTTACTCTTGGCACTATTGTCAAAAATCAACTGATCAATCATATCTGTATTTATTTTTGTACTTTCTATTTTGTTCCATTGGTCTCTACAGCTGTCTTTATCTCAGTACTATACTCTGTAAATTACTGTAATTTCACAATCAGGAATTATAATTCTCACAGCTTTTTAAAATATAGGATTGGTTGGACAATTAATGTTGTTTTTTAATTTTTAGTTGTAGAATTGCTTTTATTCTATTTCTGTGAAAAATATGTGGGATATTTATAGAGATTGCATTGAATCTGTATATTCCTTTAGCTAATACAAACCCTTTAACCATATTAAGTCCATGAATATGGGTGTCTTTCCATTTGTTTGTATCTGTCTTAATTTCTTTCATTAATATTTTATAGATTTCTATAAAAATATTTTGCATATACTTGGTTAAGTTTATTAATTAATATATATTATTTTTTATAAAATCATACATCAGTAATTAATACCTCCCCATAATTAAAGGCCTAAGTACAGATGACTTCACTGGAGAATTATACAAAATATTAAAGAAAAAATAATGCCAATTCTTCTGACTCTTTTCTACAAAATGAAAAACCATTTCTAAACACATTTTATTACGCTAAGAGTAACCTTATACCAAGCCAGAAATATATATCACATTAAAAGAAAATTAAAGGCCAATATCCCTGAAGGATATAAATGCAAAAATCTTCAACAAAAATAATATCAAATTGAACCCAGCATCTTGTTACAAGAATCATATACCCTTTGTGACTTTGATTTGCATTTCACAACTGTCAGAAAGTGTTAAACATTGTTTTCAGGACTGTATTGGCCATTTGTAGGGCATCTTAGAGGAATTTCTATTACGATATTTTTCCATTAAAATATATTTAAATATTTTAATAGTTTCATGGTATAGTTCTTACATATAATTATTTTATTCATTCTGAGTTATTTTTATTAAAAAGCATAAGATAATGTTCAACTTTATTCTTTAGCGTGTGGCTGTCCAGTTGTCCATTTATTGAAAAGTCTACCTTTCCACATTGAATGACTTTGACCCTTGTCAAAAATTGACAGTATATATACATACAT
>NW_006300367.1:1335774-1338792 GCF_000327345.1 Myotis davidii
CACTGAATTCCAGTATTAGAGTGTCTTAATATGATTGTATTGTAAGTTTTGAATTAATGTGAATCTTCCAACTTTGTTTTTATTTTCAAGACTATTTTAGAAATTATAAGTCCCTTGAATTTGTGTATAAATTTTAAATTCTGCTTACCAATATCTGTCAAATGCCACCTGGGATTTCTATTAATTGTGTTGAATCAGTAGTTCTATTTGGAAAATAATATCCACACAATATTCAGATTTCTGATTCATGATGTGGGATAATTTTCTATTTAGTTAGATATTATTTAATTTCTTTCAAGAATATTTTACAGT
This sequence comes from Myotis davidii, assembly GCF_000327345.1. Classification (NCBI taxonomy): domain Eukaryota; kingdom Metazoa; phylum Chordata; class Mammalia; order Chiroptera; family Vespertilionidae; genus Myotis; species Myotis davidii. The sequence continues at coordinate 1,336,087 of NW_006300367.1, forward strand.
TTTGATAGTATAACTTTTAAGTTCTTTTTAAAAATAATGTTAAATGAATTAGATCAAACAGAGAAAGACAAATACCATATGATTTAACTTATATGTGAAATCTCAAAAACAGAATAAATGAACAAACAATGCACAAACAAACTCATAAATACATAGAACCAACTGATGGTTACCAGATGGGAGAAGGGTTAAAAAGGTGAGTGGAAAAGTGGAAGGAATTAATATACACAAACTATCAGATAAAAAACAAGCCAAAAAAAAAAAAATAGTCAGGGGCCCTGGTCAAGCGACTCACTTGGCCGGAGTGTTGCTCTGTATGCCAAAAGATTGTGGGTTCAATTCCCGGTCAGGAACATATCTAGATTGTGGGTTTGATTCCTGGTAGGGGTGCATGTGGGAGGCAACCAATTGATGTTTCTCTCTCACATTGATGTTTCTCTCCATTTCCCTCCCTTTCTCTCTCTCAAAATCAATAACAAACATATCCTAGGGTGGGGATTATAAAAACATAACAAAACAAGTCACAGGATATAAAATACAGCATAGGGAATACAGACTGGACTGTAGTGTAATAAAGAGCACGTATGGTGTTAGATGCATACTAGACTTATTGGGATTATTTGTAGTTATAAACGTTTTTCATCACTCTGTTGTAAACCTGAAGCTAATGTGAATTTAATTAAAAGCAATTTTAATTAAAAAATTGAAATAAAGTTTTTCTAAGTATTTTACTTTTGGACACTATTATGAAATAAATTCTTTTATTAAGTTTTAAGTTTGTTTGTTGCCAATGTATATCAATGGGGAAAAAACAAGACATAGTTAATACTTTGAACAACAAAGATAAATTAAAAAAATAGAAAAAATAAAAATAAAACTGATTTTATATTAATTTTGTAGCCAGCATCCATGCTGTGTTCATTTATTATTGCTAACATTTTTGAGTGGACTGGGAAATATCTGTGATACAGAAGCTTCTCATCCCGCCAAATCTCCAAGGCAGGCTTTAGTGCTGGGGTGAAGGAAATAGCATCTTCTCTCTGAGTTACTGCTCTGCTTTTCAGGAGCTAAGCACTGGGCCAAGAAGGAAACTGCTTGCTTCTCCTGGAATGGAATCAAGCTGGGCAGGGGTGATCGGGGCCTTGGTACTCTCAGTGTCCTGTTCTAAACAGGGGTCCCATTTTATTACTGAAAGTCCAGAAAGAAGTGACCCCCAACTCTTGTGCCGAGGCAGCATTAGGGATGCTGAAAGCGTGGCCTCCTGAGGACACATTGCACCTGGGCCCGGAGGAGAGCAGCCCATTGTTCTGCGTTCCAGCCTGGAGAGGACTTCCCCCCAGATGGGCTTGGTTGGCCTTAGCTAAAATGCACTGACCAGCACTTTTCTTGGTGAACTTTCCTAGGTTTTCCTGGGCGGGTGTTGTGTTTTTTATTTGTGGTGTGCTTTTCCTGAGGCTTTGTTTTTTAAAGGTTATTTTCAATAGTTTCACTGGGGGTGGGGGGTGATTCCTTGTTTCAGAGCTGTCCTATGTAAGTCCATTTCTTACATAGAAAGAATACTCTCATTATCTTTCTTTGAAAATACAAAACATAACCCTTGATTGACATAGATTAATATATTTAATAACCACATTGCTATTAACAATGATATAGCAGGAAATGAAGTTTTAAATAGATACCATTGCCTTGGCTGCTGGCTCAGTTGGTTGAGTGTCATCCCTTAAACAAGTGGTTCTCAATCTTCCTAATGCCGAGACACTTTAATACAGTTCCTCATGTTGTGGTGACCCCAACCAAAAAAATTATTTTCATTGCTACTTCATAACTGTAATTTTGCTACTGTTATGAACCATAATGTAAATATCTGATATGCAGGATGTATTTTCATTGTTACAAATTGAACATAATTAAAGCATAGTGATTAATCGCAAAAACAATATGTAATTATATATGTGTTTTCCGATGGTCTTAGACGACCCCTGTGAAAGGGTCGTTCGACCCCCAAAGGGGTCATGACCCACAGGTTGAGAACCACTGCCTTAAACGAAAAGGTCACCAGTTTAATTCCTGGTTGAGGCACATTCCCAGATTGTATGTAGGTTTGGTACACTGTTGGGGCACATACTAGTACAGGCAACCATCAATGTTTCTCTCTCACATAGATGTCTCTCTCTCTCACTCACTCTCTCTCTCTCTCTCTCTCCCTCTCCCTCTCCCTTGCTTTCTCACTAAAATCAATAAAACAGACTAAAAATAAGTAAACAGATATCAATTTCAAAGAGACAAATACTTAAAGTGCTTATGCAAAAATTTTAGAATACATGTCCATAAAGATTAATAAAATAGTGTAAATATTATTAAAAACATTAGAGTTGATGTAAATAACTGAAGAAAGGTAGCATGTTTATAGGTAGAACAAATGAATTTTACAAAGATGTAAGTTATCACCTAATTAACATATTTGGTCAAAGTAATTTTAATGAATTTCTTTAAAACAATTGTTTATTTTAAAAATGGACTAGCTAATTCTAACACATTTAAGGTAGAGACATGAAAAAATATTAGCCAACATAAACTCAAGAAAGTAAAACGTGGCATCGAATGTAATAAAAATAATATTAATAAACTGTCAAAAGTATAGTTCCATATATTAATGGGTCAGGAACATATTAAACAGAAACATAATTTGGGAAAATGTGGCAATGT
>NW_006300367.1:1338873-1347448 GCF_000327345.1 Myotis davidii
GATTCTCAGTTCCCTGCACCCTACCAGACAATATCAATTTTACATGAGCTAGAAAATAGAAGTTAAAAGTACAATTTTTTAAGCTTCAGTAATAAAATATTGGAAAATTGTTTTTGAATTTTGTAAATTAATTTTAATAAAATATTCCCACATAAGTTATTTTGATTATGTTAAAGAGTTTATGTCTTTAAAATATATGAACAGAAAAAAGCAGAGTACATAATTGAAGAGGGTGATTGAAGGAAATACATCAGGCAAAAAATTAGTTTCATTTTAAATAAATACAAATTCCAAACTTATATGAATAATCAGACAATTAAAATGAATATCACAAAACTACATCTATTATTTACTTATAAAATATGCATTATTAAATAAATTAAATTAAAGTAATAAATGTGTTTTTTAGGAGGTGCAGCAAGAGGGATTAAAATAATATGTTTATAAGAGTAATATATGAAGACTTAAAAAAACATCAGTGGCACAAACAGGTTTGAAGTAGCACACATCTTCAATGTAATTAGATCTATCCTATATAATAAAAGGCTGATATGCAAACAGACCAAACAGCGGAACAACTGAACAACTGGTCACTATAATGTTCGCTGACCACCAGGGGGCGCCCACGGAACATGGTGGGCGTCGGCAGCAGGTGGCAGAACTCGGAACATGATGGGTGTCAGCCGTGGTGGGATGGTAGAGCAGGTGAGCGGGGACGCCAGACCAAGGTGGGGCGCTGGTCACTGTCATCTGGGTGAGCCTGTGGTGGTTACTGAAGTCTTTGCTTCCGCACGCTGCGGTTCTGCTAGGTGCTCACACCTGTTGCCAATGCCAGCCCTGCTTGCACCCACTGCTGGCACCAGAGCCACCACTGGAACCTGCTTCTGGCGCCCAGCATCGGTCCCAATCGCTTGGTGCTGTCAGTGGGTGTGAGCGGTGGCTGCCAGCCCCAATCGCCCCTGAGGGCTTCTCCACCTTCCTCTGCTCCTGAGGGGCAATCAGGGCAGCAGCAGCTGCTCGCACCTGCTGATGCTGATGGGGCAGAACAATTGGGGCCAGCACAGTCAGAGAGTGGGAGCAGCAGAGGAGGGAGCAGAGACAGGAGTTGGGGCTGCTGGCAGACAGGGGACCAGGGACTGCACCAGGAGGGGCTGGGTGGGGGCGTGGAGGATGGACTGAGACTCACCCCTGTGTCCACAACAGCCTCACTGCCCGCAGTTTCTTTCAAGGTGCACGAATTTGTACACACTAGTATCCTAATAAGATTCACACACAATTACAGTGAGATATTTAAAAATAGTTATAATAGCATTACTTATAATGGCAAACAAAAATTCAAAGTAAAAACAACTTCCAATGATAATAAATTTATGATACTTTAAAATTTGTGGTGTAAATCACAGTCAGTTTTTTAAAGTCTTTAATACATGTACAAAACAAAATAAAATTGGAAATCTATGTTCCAGGCTTCTGTTTTAATAGGCACATAAACCCTAGCTGGTTTGGCTCAGTGGATAGAGCATTGGCCTATAGACTGAAGGGTGCCAGGTTCGATTTGGTCAAGGGCACATGCCTGGGTTGTGGGCTCAGTACCCAGTGTGGGTCCTGCAGGAGGCAGCCGATCAATGATTCTCTCTCATCATTGATGTCTCTCTCTCTCTTTCTCTCTCTCTTTCTCTCTCTCCCCCTCTCTCTCTTCCTTCCTCTCTGAAATCAATAAAAATATATTTTAAAAAACCAAGGCACATAAAACAAAAAAGCTAACAATGTAGAGAAATATAAATATTTTACAGAGTACAGAAATTAACAAAATAGAAAAAATATAAAGTAAAATAAATACATCAACAGAGCTAAAGAATATATTTAATAGTTATTAAAATCTAAAAGATGATTAAAAATAACCTATAGCAAAATTATAAATGTATAAAGATATACTGTTTTAGATCCTACAGGAAAAAGACAGCCATGCGTTACATAATGACCTTTTAGTCTGTGATGGACTGCATGTATGATGGTGGTCTCATAGCTGATGATAAAGCTGAAAAATTCCTATCACCTGATGGCATCATAGCCATCCTTACACTGTAAGTCAATACATTACTCATGTGTTTGTGAGGATGCTGATGTAAACAAGCCTATTGCAGTGCTAGCATTGATCATTCAATTATATACAGTACAAAATACTTGATAATGATAGCAAATGACTGTTACATTATCAAGTACAAAATACTTGATAATGATAGCAATCCTATCTAATAAAAGAGAAACATGGTAATTAGTATACGACCGCTACCCTTCCCATTGGCTAATCAGGGTGATATGCAAATTAACTGCCAGCCAAGATGGCGGCCGGCAGCCAGGCAGCTTAAACTGAACATGAGGCTTGCTTGCTTCAGTGACGGAGGAATCCAATGTTCCCCGCCTGCCTTGCCGGCCTCTGAGCCTGTAGTTTGAAACATTGTAACAAATATAGAAGCTAAACAAAACCCCAGAAACCAGGCCTCTATTCTATATAGTAAAAGGGTGACATGCCTCCCAGCACCAGGATCAGCAGAGCCGAGAGGCCTCCGGGCACCGGGATCAGCGTGACAGGGGGCAGTGCCCCAATCCCCCAATCGGCCCTACCCTGAGCGTGACTGAGGGCGACATTGCAACCTCCCAATCGGCCCTGCTCTGAGCCCAAGCAGGAGCTGCACCTAGGGATTAGGCCTGCCCTCTGCCACCTGGGAGCAGGCCTAAACCAGCAGGTTGTTATCTCCCAAGGGGTCCCAGACTGCGAGAGGGCATAGGCCGGGTTGAGGGACTCCCCCCCGCCCCACCGAGTGCACAAATTTTTGTGCACCGGGCCTCTAGTCCTATATAATAAAAGGCTAATATGAAAATCAACCAAATAGTGGAACGGCCAGTCGCTATGATGCACACTGACCACCAGGGGGCAGATGCTCAATGCAGGATCTGCCCCCTGGTGGTCAGTGTGCTACCACAAGGGGAGTGTTGCTTGTTCAGCCAGAAGCCAGGCTCACAGCTGGCAAGCACAGCGGCGGTTGCAGGTGCCTCTCCTGCCTCCCTGGCAGTCAGACATCCCCTGAGGGCTCCCCGGCTACAAGAGGGCACAGGCTGGGCTGAGGGGACCCCCCCCCAAGTGCACGAATTTCATGCACTGGGCCTCTAGTCTTCTATATATATAAAAGCCTAAGTGACTGAACAACCAAACGACCAGTCGATCAGTTGCTGTGATGCACATTGACCACCAGTGGGCAGGTGCTCAATGCAGTGTGCTCCCACAGCCAACCTCCCACCACCAGCTGACCAACCTCCTGCAATCCCTCCCGCCAGCTGGCCAGCCAAACTCCCCAGTACTTCCTCCAGGCCAGCCAGCGGCCAAACTTCCATGGTCCCTCCCCCCGGCCAACTGGCTTCCCCAATCAGACCCGATTGCTGGCCAGGCCGAGGGACCCCACCCATGCATGAATTCATGCACCAGGCCTCTAGTTCATAATAATGATTATACTTTTATCATTATTTTAGAGGTTCTCTTTCTAGTTATAAAAATATTTGTTGTAAAACAGTAGCTTTTACAAAATCTTATTTACCACCTCTGCTGATTGCATCATTTTATTTTGTTCCTGATTTAATCTCATGTTGGTTTGCTCATCATGGTACCTAAGCCCACACCATCCACTGCCATCCACTGTTAATGTTGCCAGTAAGAGGCTATGTTAACTGATTGACATAAAAACAAAATTAAAAGTGATTAAGAAAGATAAAGGTAAACAATTAGTAATGTTTTTCTCACCTGCCAGGCATGTCCCATTTGATCATAACTATAATCCTGAAGCACACAAATTAAGAAATAGGAACTGCTAAAGGATCTGCCCCATTGAAGCAATGAGACCAACAAAAATTCAAGAAGGTCCTATATCAGAAATAGAGAAATTTCAGATGACCTGGATTAAAGACATAGACATGTATTGCTCTCAGCACTATGCTAATCACGGCCGAAGCAAAAAATGTGTTTCCAATGTTGAAAGAAAAGGCCAAACCCAGTTACAATGTTGAGTTTACTGCTAGTTCAGAGGGAGGGGTTTAAACCATTCAAGATTTATTTATTGCATAATGTGAAAGTGAGTGTTGAATCTGCAAGATATAAATTTTTTTGAAAAATTAAGATAAACTGATTGTGGAGGAAAATTATGTGCCAAAGACAATTTTCAATATGGATGAAACCTCACTATTCTGGAAATGAATGCCTGAAAGGACTTTCATCCATAGGGAGGATGAGTCATTATCAAATTTCTAGGCTTTTAAGGAGAGGATGATAATCTTTTGGGGGGAAGGAAATGTCATGGGGTACAAATTGAAACTGTCTGTGATTTGTCACTGTGCAAACACCAACGCCTCAAACATATTAATAAGTGCAATCTGCTAGTGTCCTACATGCGCAATAAAAAGTCATGGATGACCTAGCTTCTGTTTTAAGAAACCTTCCTGCATTGTTATGCCAGCAAAGTGAAGAAATGCTATTTGGAGAATAAATACCTTTTAATATTTTGCTTATTGTTGATAATACTCCTGGTCATCATTTTTTTAATGGTGATTTTTATCCCAATGTTAAAATAGTGTTTCTCCCTGCAAATACAAACTCATTGAACAATCCAGTTAATCAATGAGTTATAGCAGCTTTTAAGGCCTTTGTCCAGGCTATTTCTGCAACTGAGGGGTACAGAAATGCAATTCTGGCAATAGTATAACATATGTGACTGCATCTGCCAATATAATCTTGCTGGGCTTGAAGTGATACCATAAAAGTGTGTACAAATGACATCTAGAAGAAGACACAGAAGAGGCTGGCCCATGCATTTAAAAGACTTGCAAAGGATAATGGGGCTGCAAAACCCAAGAAGCCATGGTTGAGATGGCAAACATCTTTAACCAGTTAGTGGATGACAATGACAATAGGAAACTTCTAAATATCTTTCCTGAAGAATTGACTAATGAAGGGCTGTTAGAACTGAAAAAGAAATGTATAACTGAAGAGAAAAGAAAACTGAAAAAAAAAAAGAAAAAGAGGAACCCACAAGAACATTCACAGTGAAGAGTTTAGCAGAAACTTTTGCAGACTTTATCAAGATCCTTAAAAACGTTGCAAAGCACCCCAATATGAAAGGATTTTATTAGAGAGGAATGCTAATGCCACTTGTTTGTTTATAAGCAAATCTTTTATTAAAAAACAAACAAACATAAAACATCATGAAAGCAACACAAGCAAACCACAATGGGCATGTTTCTTAAAAATATTACACCTCCTGAAGAGGAGCCTCTGATAGGCAACTTATAAAATCCTAGACTCCAAAAAAACTACTAGCTTTAACAAAGGAATTTGGCAATGTAGCAGGCTAAAACAATAACCAGAAATCGATGGCATTTTTATACATCAATAATGAATTCTCAGAAAGAGAAACTAAACAAACAGTCCCATTTACCAAAGCAAAAAAATAAATAAATAAAATAAAATAAATAGGAATTAATTTAACCAAGGATGTAAAAGACTTGAATTAAAAAAAATTATAGGATGTTGAAAAAAGAGATAAAGATATAAACAAGTGGAAGAATATAACGTGTTCATGGATTGGTAGAATTAACATAATTAAAATGTCCATACTACCCAAAGCAATCTATAGATTCAATGCAATCCCTATTAATGTACCCTGGGATTGGGCCTTAACTGGCAGTTGGACATCCCTCTCACAATCTGGGACTGTTGGCTCCTAACCACTCACCTGCCTGCCTGGCTGATCAACCCTAACTGCTTCTATCTGCCTGCCTGATTGCCCCTAACTTCTCTGCCTGCCTGCCTGACCACCCCTGTCTCTGCCTGCCTGCCTGCCTGATCGCCTCCAACTGCTCTCCCCTGCCGGCCTGATCTTTCCCCCAGCTTCCTCTGCCTGCCTGATCACCCCTAACTTCCCTCCAAACTGTATGCACTATACTGCCAAACCAGGCATTAAAAAATTGAACCGCGTTCTTACACCTTATACCAAAGAGCTGTTGCCCTTAAAACCCCTCCTCAGCCCCCACCTTAGGTTCTGCCTTCGCAGCTCACCCAGATTAGGCTCTGATTGGTCAGTTACTATGCCAGTCAGCATCAAAAGCTCTGCCTCCTAGGCAGCCATTGGCTCCTCACACCTCACCCATATTTGGTTCTGATTGGTCGGTTTCTATGCCAGTCAGCATAAAAAGCTTCACCTCCTTGGCAGCCATTGGCTCCTAACAGTTCACCCAGATTTGGTTCTGATTGATCAGTTTCTATGCCAGTCAGCATCTTCGGGCCTCTCTCTGGACCTGATCAGAGAGGCAGGGCTGATCAGCAGCCCCCACAGTGGCCTGGAGAGAAAGAGAGGCACAGCTGCTGGCCAGGCCTGGAAAGAAAGATAGAGACAAGGTCTGATCAATAGTTGCCACGGAGGCTATGGATCAGACCTTGCTTTTCTCTCCAGGCCTCACTCCAGGCCTGATCTGCAGCCCCCTTAGCAGTCAGTGCTGGGTAACTGTACCCGCAGCTGTGGCAGTCAGTGCTGGATCATTGTGGCAACACAGCACTGACTGCAGGACTGACTTCTGGTGGGCCGAGCCTTTGATCATTTTGGACGTTATGGACGCTGGGTTTTTTATATATTAGGATTATTATTATAACTTTACAGTATTGTTTCTTATAAATTTCATACAGCCTATTAATTCTTAGGAAATGCTTTGGTTGATTTTTGCTGGGCTGATTTCTAGCTATTAAGGTAATGAGTGTGGATTTGGGAAGAGAGGGACAGTAACCTGTTATATTTTATACTAGAGGCCTGATATGCAAAATTTGTGCAAGAGTAGGCCTTCCTTCCTCCAGCTGCAGGCACCAGCTTTTCTGGCACCCAGGACCTGCTTCGTCCAGAAGGATGGTAGGAAGTCCTGAAGGATGACTGGTCTAATTAGCATATTACACTTTTATTATTATAGATCCTCTACAAAGGTAAAGAGGATGCAAACAACTTTAAAAGTATAGATAGTAGAAAATGCAGTAAAACAATTGGGAAGTAATAAGCTCTGAAAGTTATGTTTCTTTATAACTGAATTATAAAAATGCAATTTAATTAATTATTTATATATTGGGATAATATATAATATAAAAGCCTAAGCAACTGTTATGACTGATCAACCTAACAACCAGTCAGTCGACCGGTCACTATGATGCGCACTGACAACCAGGGGGAAGATGCTCAATGCAGGAGCTGCCCCTTGGTGGCCAGTGTGCTCCCACAGCCAACCTCTCACGGCCAGCCAACCTCATGTGGTCCTTCCCCCTGGCCTGCTGCCCTCGATCGGCCCCAATCACCAGCCAGGCCAAGGGACCCCACCTGTGCATGAATTCGTGCACCAGGCCTCTAGTTAATTGATAAAGAAGCTAGATCAATGGATAATCTAAGCTGCTTTCTTCTTGTTTATGCATATAGACTGAGCAGCAGAACAACCGAACAACCAAACAACTGGTCGCTATGATGTGCACTGACCACCAGGAGTCGTGCACAGAACAAAGCGGGCATCGGCAGCAGGCAGCAGAGCATGGAACATGGTGGGCGTTGGCCATGGTGGAATGGTGGAGCAGGTGAGTGGGGACACCAGACCAAGACAAGTTGCTGGTTGCTGTCATCTGGGTGAGGCTTTGGTGGTTACTGGAGATTATTTGCTCCCATGTGCTGTGGTCCCACCTGGTGCTCACACCCGCTGCCAGTGCCAGCCCTGCTCACACCCGCTGCCGGCGCCTGGGACTGGACCTGGTCACTCGGCACTATCAGTGAGTGTGAGCGGCAGGTGCTGGCCCTGATTGCCCCTCAGGGCTTCTCCACCTCCCCTTGGTCCTGAGGGGGGATTGATCGAGGTAGTGACCACCGCTTGCACCCACTGCTGACACTGTCCCCAATCACTCTGTGGAGGCAGGAGCAGGGCTGCTGGCAGAGAGGGAACTGGGACCACAGCAGGAGGGGCTGGGTGGGGGCAAGGAGGATGGGCCAAGACCCGCTCCTGTGCCACCACAGTCTTGTGGTCCACAGTTCCTTTCAAGGTGCACGAATACGTGCACTGGGCCCCTAGATAGTCAATAAAATTCTATAGGTTTCAGGGATACAATTCTATAACACATCATCTGTACATTATATTGTGTGCCCACCACTCCAAGCCAAGTCTCCTTCCATTACCACTTACCCTCTGCTACCTTCCCCACCCACTTTCCCTGTGCTTTCCCTCTGGAAAAGACTACACTGTTGTGTCTGGGAGGGTTCCCTCCCATCCCTCCTTAATCCCTTCACCTTTATAATGGCTATTTTTATTTTTTATTTTATTTTATTTCATTTTATTTTATTTTTACATTTGTTCCTCTTATGTTAGTTTCAGGTGTACAACATAGTGATTCAACATGTATATACCCTACAAAGTAATCACCACAATAATTCTAGTAACCATCTGTCACCGTACAAAGCTATTATTGCATTATTGACTATATTCCCTGTGCTGTACATTATATCCCTGTGATTTA
>NW_006300367.1:1348668-1364736 GCF_000327345.1 Myotis davidii
ACATATGTCTTGGGCATGGCACACAGCATTTCCCCACTTATATCACCTGCTGCTCAGCATCTGCACACTTAGGCCCTTAGGAGGCAGGTCGAGGGACCCACTGTCCCTGGTCTGGTCCGGGAACATGCCGTTACTCTTTCCTCCTAGTTGTAGGACTTCCACTCAGCCAGCGTTCCTGTGGGTCTGGGTGATGTCCGTTCCGTCTTTTAGTTTCACTTTTGAAGTGGTTGTTCGAGGCAGCAAACTCTGGCGTTAACCTATGCCGCCATCTTGGTTCTCCTGGCTATAATGGCTATTTTTAATCCAGCTCTCAAAGTTCCTGAAAATGTAACAAACTGTCTCTAATGCACCATAACTGCCTAAAGCCTTCTTTGACCATTTTGCAGTAAATTCACTAAAATTAACCTTTGATTTCATTGCACTTACTCGTCATGTTCCAATCATTATGCCTTGTGCTGCTTTAATTTTTTTAAAAAAGATTTCCTCTACATGATAAAAAAAAAATCTTTGGCACACAGATTTGTGTTCCCTTCTCAGTCTAGAACAGAACTTACTTATCAGCATCTCAAAATTAAAATACCTGTTCCTAATACTCAGTTTCCAAAGGAGCTACTCAAAAGGATAATTCTATATACACACAAAAATGCAGGAGTATATAAAAAAGAAAGTCGTTAAGAGTATCAAGATCATCAATGTCAGTTACCAATGAATTCTCATATAGATATATACAATTATAAATATGTAAGCAGGGGTTGAGGATATTTTCTATTAATAATAGTTATAATTTATTAAATACCTATAATCTGCCTCATTATTTATATATTTATATCATCTCCAATATATGTACATTTCATTCACATAGTTAACCGCTGAGTTTGCTATTCTATTTTACCATTTTGTTAGTGTTTTAAATACATTAATACTTTCTTGGAATTTATACATCAAATTAATAAAAGGCAGTATTTAAACTGTGGTCCATAGGTCTGAAAATCCATGATCTCCACTATGGCAGCATAGTGTGGTTGGGCATCTCATTAACCTCATCAGACAGAGTGTAACAGATCCTGCCTAACTGTCCATTCAGTGGTGCCAGAGTGGGATAAAGAGCATGTGTGTGATGTGGGTGGTGAGAGGCCAGTGCAGGATAGCAGTATTTCCTACCTAAAGTTGGAGGCAGAAGTAAAAATAGAAGCAACAAAAGAAACATAAACAAGAGTTATGTCCTGGCAGAGGTAATTAATCAATCCAAGCTGGCAAATCCAAACAGGATGCTCAATAAAGTATCTCAGTAGAGAAGAGATATGCATTAGTAGGGCCAGCAAGAAATAATGCAAAAACAAAAGTAATTTAAATTTAGTAACAATTGGAGTGAAAGTGGCAAGTTGATTGGATAAATTATAACACTATCATATATCCCAAGTGTCAATGTGTGAGAATAAAGATTTACCTACTGGGTTTCTACAGGATGTAACTTCTTTATATTGCTTCCTTATGAATAAGATGAGTATGTTTGGATGCTCAGGAGCTATGTGTACACGGAGTCATGAGCAATGCTTGCGCTCTTTCCCCAGTTGCATAGTTTCTGGAATGGAAAAGAGGGCATGAGTGGTAGGGTCAAACAGGTAGGTAAGATCAATACGGAAAGGTAAAGACAGATGTGAAATTATGGCACCTCAGAAAAGGAGTAATAATTTTACTTTCAATTACTGAGAAATTTTTGCAGTTATTATTTGCCATTTTTAATCATTAGATATACCATCAATACTAAAGTCATTTCAAAATAAATATACTCAGAAAATGTATTCTTTCTGAAAATGATACAATTCAAAACTACCGGAAATTAACAAAACAAAAAAAAATGAGGAGAGGTAGAGAAAAGAAGCGGGGGGAGGGAATCCAAGTGTGCAAGGGGAAGAGAAGGATTGATTTGAGCAGATGTTGGAAAATGTGGAGATGTTGAGAAACAAGCATGTGGTATGAATCATGTGCTGAAATCTAGAGCGTTGTGGTGCCATGAAAATGGGCTGCTCGCTGCTCCGTTGTGGGGAGCACAGTCACCTGACAGCTCTCGCAGCTGCCACCAAGTTCACATGGAGTCCCCTTTTCCACAGGCTCCCTGATCAGGGACTGAGCAGCGTGGTTCCTCACGCAGACTCATCTGAGGTCACACAAAACTTGCTCAGGAGGAAGCTGTGGCTCTCCATTCACTTGACTACCTTTCTTGGAATACGCTGCAGCTCCAGATGCTTTCTCCCAGTCCTCCTTCGTTTCCTCTTCACACAGTTTTCAGGCCTGCGTTGGGTGTGAAGGCTCTCAGCAGCTTCTGCTCCCGCCTCCCTCCTCCACTAACTCATACGTCTAATCTGTATTTGTCACCTGCTTCTTGAAAGTCATGCCTGCCTGATAACCCTTAACCACTCTGCCTGCCTGCCTGATCACCCCTTAGTGCCTCTGCCTCTGCTCCCATGGCTTCTTCTAGAGGTCGTCCAGAAGGAGATCCATAAGGTCTTTCAGGTGTACAGTCTAATTAGCATATTATGCTTTTATTATTATAGATACGTTTTAGCATCATCTCAATGAACAGAACACTTGAATTAGTAAAGATGGTAAGCACTGTCTAGATCTAGAATAATGAGAGAAGATCAAGTTTTTTCATTATTCCTAAATGAGAGCCATAGAAAACCCATCGGGCATTACCACAATTAAATTAATGAAATGAGCATATATAATTTACTTCATAAGGGGCTAAAATGTAGTAAGTATCTGTAACATTTGTCAACCAATGGTATTGGCACAAATTCATAGCAATAGGCATCCCCAACTTGGGGTTAGGTGGAGACAGAAAACTAGTACGAAGAATTCAACTGTGAAAACAGCACAGCTGTGGCACAGCTCGGTACTGTTAAGCTTAAGAATGAAGCAGCACAGCTGTGGAAAAGCACTACTTACTGGTGGCCTTGGGACCAGGCGGCCCTGGGACCAGGCGGCTCTCTGGCTATCCAGCTCTGCTCTGTGCAGTTGCTCCTCCTACTCCCATCCAGGCTGCTTGTCCAGTCTGTTTCACTGTGCTCCTGCCCTGGGAAGACAACCTACTGTTTCATCTTCACTGGTTCAGCTCCAGCAGGGGAAATGCAGTCTTCAGTCTTTGGTGGAAAGGGAAAGTGTAGCCAGAGGATAGCTGACATATAGACAGAAGCCCCTGCTAGCGGCCCCTGATTAGCTCATTCTCATGCAAGTAAGGACTCCAAATCCTTGCCATTTGATTGATTCAAAACCCCCTGTCCTGATTGGTCACAATGGAATTTCTCTGATTGGTTAAAGATGTTAATGGTGCTATATAGTGGCATAGCTCCAATTGGATGAGGAAAGCCTCAATCCTACAGGTTGAAATATTATTCAAGGAACTAACTCTTTTATAAGGATTGCTCAGCTGGTAGCAGCATTTTGCAGGCAGGCAGTTCCATGGAGGATGCAGGCAGCTCAGTGCAGACTTCTCCCAGAGGCAGTTTGTGTGAGAGGCCCTTGTTCAGTAACAGCTGCTCTGTATTGTTTACAAATTTGAACTTAGTTATCCACCAAGACCCTTTCTCAGTAGTTATCATTTTCTCAGCATTCACACATTATAATAACCTAAGTGATTTGATATTTTTTGTTTTTTTCTGTAACCAAATACTCAATAAAAATTTTGAATCAATTAATGATGTATTATTTAAGTATCTCTTCGAAGGAGAGTCTTATGTTATCCTGTCAACTTTAAAATTTAATGCATATAATGCCTTCTTTAGGAGCTTTTTGAGATAACCCCAGATAGTCATAATTTCTTTATTAGCATTCCCTAGAGAAACAGAACCAGTGGGATGTATGTGTGTGCATGCATGTGTGCACGTGCTTCTATAGGCTTATGCAATTATGGAGGCTGGCAAATCCAAAATGCTAGCTTGGGCTGGCAGGAGATCCAGAGAAGAACTGATGCTATAGATCACGTTCAAAGCCACCAGGCTGAAGACCCAGGAAAGAGACAATGTTGTAGTTCAAGTTAGAAAGCTGCCAGGCTAGAGGCTGGTGTTTCAGTTCAAGTCTGAAGACTGTCTGCAACATAATTCCCTCTCGCTAGTGGAAGGTCATTTTTTGTTCTATTCATGTCTTTTGTTCTATTCATGCTGTCAACTGATTGGATAAGGCCTGCCAATGTTATGAAGGTCAATCTGCTTTATTCAAAGTTTATCTATTTAAATGTTAATCTCATCTAAAAATACTCTCACAGAAACAACCAGAGTACTGTTTAATCACACAAATTGGCACAATGACCTAGCAAAATTGACATAAAATTAATCATCATAAGTCTACCCCTTGTCAAACTGACACCTACAAGTATCTCCTTAACTCATACTTAATCTCCAAATAAAGACTATAACAAGGTCATACAGCAGCCTAACAAGATCCAACTATTGTTTAAAAAAAATGCCTTAGCTATTTTTCAAGAATAGGATGCAAAGCCCATTGGTGATGTTTACTTTTCTGCTTGAAATCCTATAACTTAACTGCTATAATAAAAAGACAACAATACTTAAAATACTACAATATAAAGTTAATACAACTTCTATTACTCAAGAGAGAATATTTATGCACACACGTATTGATAACATAACAATAAAAGAAATTCTTGCCAAGACCGGTTTGGCTCAGTGGATAGAGCGTCGGCCTGCGGACTGAAGGGTCCCGGGTTCGATTCCAGTCAGGGGCATGTACCTTGGTTGCGGGCACATCCCCAGTGGGGGGTGTGCAGGAGGCAGCTGATGGATGTTTCTCTCTCTCATCGATGTTTCTAGCTCTCTGTCCCCCTCCCTTCCTCTCTGTAGAAAATCAATAAAATATATTATAAAAAAAAAACAATAAAAGAAATTCTTATAACAATTATAGTCCTTATTTCTATTGTTGGTCACATGTTTGTGTTATGGGTTCACTCAGCGAGATAGACCACTGACTCAGAATTTAAATTTAAGAGCCTTTATTAAGCTGGCCAGCTGACTACAGTTACAGCACCCTGCTGAAGCAGAGGCTGAACTGCAGCGCCAACTACAGGAGTTACATTTTATTATTAAATTCTTTAGGCCCAGAGAAAAATGTGTCTTTCAAATTCTGGGCCCCCAATATGGAGGAAACTCTCTTTATTTATACTTTTTCCAGTCCTTTGTCTCCCAAATTTGGAACGAGACTTCCGGGCCTTCTGAGAAAGAAGGCCTGTGTGCTGGGAAGGGGCCATGAGACCATATCTCAAGGTCTGAGCTGGTGTCAGTACCTTACTATCTATGTGTTTTAGGAACAGACAGCACAGAATGACCCTTCTTGCCAAAGCGCCAGATATGCAGCCCAGCACATTTGAAACTGATATTTATAACTACATTCTTTCACTACCTACTCTGTATTCCCCTTGACCTTAGCAAGTACCTTAGCTAGTCATGGTTCTTTATGTGGTGGGATGATGAGGAATTTTATTCCTGGAGGATCTAGGAAATTAGTAGCTATACCTGGGTTGAATTATTTGAGTTTTACATTGACTTTAATCACAGGGTGTAGTTATACTGAGAGACCTCCTAAGGGATCTTCTGTACTCCGAAAATACTTCATTATGGAGAAACAGTCCAATTTCTCCTGGGCATTCAGAATCAACCATCCCAGACAACACTGTAAGTTCCTTTTTTCCTGTTGCTCTGGAAGCATGAAACACCCAAAGTGATGTGGAGGCAATCTGAACTTCCAGTTCAGTGGAATCACTGTGGTGTATCCTGGTGGTAATATTCCTTCTTTGGAGATAAGACCTCTAAGTCAGCAGAGCATCAGATCACAGAGACAGTAAACGACGATTTTGCTGTTGAGTCACTAGAGGTACTAGTGAGTAATGTCACTTCCGTGTCCACCTCTTGATTCCTGGATTAATAAATCCTGTCTCTAGGAGAAATGGTAGTTTTCATCATAAGAGCTTGCATTCTACTAGTCAGAGTAGAAACTTACAAAGGTTGAGTTTTAGCTCAGCTCCATTTTTCTGTGGTTCCAGTGGGTCTCCACACCCACCCTGTGATTATTTCCCCAGCTCTAGGTTGCATAACAGGAATCGACATATTGAGCAGCTGGAAGAATCCTCAGGTTTATTCCCTGACTGTGCAACGAGGGCCACTGTAAGTGGAAAGGCCACGGGAAATCCACTAGAACTGCCACTGCCAAGGAAACTAGTAAGCCTAAACGAAGTACCACATTCTTGAAGAGAATGTAAAGTTAATGACACCATTAAGGACTTGAAAAAAATCCCACCACATTGTCATCCGACTCTCTTATTTGGTCTCTGCAGAAGGCAGATGGATCTCGGGGAATAACAATGGAGTACTGTAGGCTTATCTAGGTGTTGACTGCAATTGCAGCTGTTGTACCAGATGTAGTTTCATTGCTTGAGCAAATTGGCACATTTCCAGGTGCCTGGTAGGCAGTTATTGATCTGGCAATTCTTTCTTTTCTTCATCCCTGTTAAGAAATAAAAATCATCAGAAGTTTGCTTTCAGCAGACAAGGCCAGCGATGAACATAGGGACATACCGAGGTTCCAACTTTTTGTAATAATTTTGTTTACAGGTATTGTGATCATCTTTCCATTACATAAGGCATCATATTGATGACATTATGCTTATTAGATTCAGTAAAAAAGAAGCATCAACCACTTTAGCCTTCTTGTGAAGACACTGGCATCTCAAAAAGGGGGGTAAGTCTAAAATAATTCAGGGGTCTTCTACTTCAGAAAAACTGCTTCGGCCTGCTGGAGGGCAGCGTGTGGAGATACCCTTCTGAAGGCAAAGTATAACTTGTTCATATGGCCCCTCCGGCAATCAGTAAATCAGTCATTTACTGAGCGACATTTACTGAGCAACAACAAAAGAAAAGCTGCTAATTTTGAGGTGATGGCTAGAACAAGAGAAAAGTTGAACCTGGTCTACAAGTTTGTTCCACATGATATACAAACACCATCTGAGAGATGCTACAGCCCTTTCCAGGTATATACCTGAAGGACATGAGTAAAGGGAAACCTACCAAGTGGCCAGAGCTTTGATCCGTGAACCTGGTTGTTCACTAGATTAAAATCAGAAATGGTCAGTTGCATGGTGATATATTGATGGCTATGGCCATTTGTCTAGATGATCAGGGACTTGAAAGGAGCATGACTGAAAAATTGGTGACAAGGAAATCTGGAGAACAGGTGTAGGAATAACCTCTCTAGATGGGTGAAAATTTTAAGATATGTGTCCCATGTGAGCAGAACATTTTAACAAGCCGATAGGCTGCCTCATCATGTGGATCCCAGTCAACCCCCTTTTCCAATCACCTTTGCTGTCCTCTACTGGGCTTATGAACAAAGTGGCCACAGGGGTAGGAATGGAGATTGTACATCAGCTCAGCAACACCGCCTCCCACTCACCAAAGCGAGCCTGGCTGCAGCCACTGCTGAGCTTCCAATCTGCCATGAATATAGAGCCGCTGCTGTGCAGGGCACCATGTTCCAGGATGAACAGCCAGAAACCTGGCGGCAAACGGATTACATCGACTCTTTCCTCATGAGGTGGGCAGACTTTTGTCATTACTGAAATAAGCACTGCATACAGATTTGACTTTGTTACATGCACCTTTGCTGTCCAAACTACCATTCATGAACTTACAGAACCTTATCCACTGGCATGTTACATCACACAACACTGCTTCTGATCAAGAAACTCTTCACACCACATAAAATGCAGCATTGGGCCCTACTCATGGAACACACTGATATCTAATACATGTTTCCCCCATCCTGAAGCAGATGACTCGATAGAATGGTGCAATGTCCACTTGGAGACCCAGCTGCAGAACCAATGTGGTGCCAATGCCTTCCAGGGCTGAGGCGAGGTTCTCAGGAAATCCCAAGGAGCTGTATATGTTCTGCGTCTCTAGTCCAGTGGTTCTCAGCCTTAGCTGCACATTAGAATCACCTGGGAATCTTTTTAAAATCCTGATTTCTGGGCCGCATCCTCTGGAAATTTTGTTTATTTGTTATGGAGTGGGGCCACAACATTAGTAACAAAGAAACAATTTCCCGAGGATGAGGCCCAGAAATCAGGATTTTAAAAAGATCCCCAGGCGATTCTAATGTGCAGCCAAGGCTGAGAACCACTGCTCTAGTTCTATATAATAGAAGGCTAATATACAAATTTTCCCCATGGGCAGGAGTACGACTGACCAGGAGTTAGATGTGTGCTGACCACCAGGGGGAAGCATTGTACATGGTGGGCATTGGCAATGCAGTCCTGGCAGTGGGCGTCAGTGGAGGTGCTGTGGGCCCTAATGGGCCTGAGGAGAGCCAGAACTCAGCAGGATGGTGGAGCAGGTGAGCACGCGGCACCAGGCCAAGGCAGGTGCGAAGGGAGGCCCTGACTGGTGGCGGTGGCAGGCAGGCAGCTGGGGGAAAGGAGGCCCTGGCTGGAAGCTCGCAGCTGCTAGGGACCCTACCTGTGCACAAATTTTGTGCACCGGACCGCTAGTCATACATAGTCCTATATCCCAGAATTCTTACCTAGTTACATTCATGGATTTTTAAAATATGATACCTTTCTCTGGAGCGTACCTGTGCAAAAAACTGTATTCCCAGAGACTATGTTTGGATAGTAACCAGTGAGTTTCAGAAGTACCATGAGTCTTGGGCAATGTCTGTGTTATTGGCATTCTTCATGTTGGCAGCTGTGTGGTAGCATAGAAAGACCCTGGAATTTATTTTATTGTTCATTCCAGCACATTTTAATTGTGAGGCTTTGGACAAATCAACCAATCTCTCTACTTTTTAATGCCCTTATATATAAGACAGTGATAATAAACAGTTAGCATTTTAAATGCTTATCATGCAGGTAATGGTAAAGAATTAGTTTTTTGGAATTGGATTTTTGGATTTAAATCCCAGCTTCTATACCTGTCAGTGGTATTAGAAATGCTTTATACTTCACAAGCTTCAGCTGAATTATGTGTAAAACAAGGACAATAAACGATAGTTTGGATAAGAATGAAAAAAAGCACAATGAAGAAACCTTTGGAGAAATGATATTTAGAAAATTCTACCTAATTTTTTTGTGTGCATTTGCTAAGTAAGTATTCATTCTTCGTTAGGAAACTTGTATCAACAAATGTTGATACAATTATATCCTTAAGAGATTATCTAGCTCTGGTCAGTGAGTGGTTGAGGTATTGGCCCCTGCACAGAAGGGTGTGGGTTGGGTTCCTGGTCAAGGGCATATATTCGGGTTGCAGGTTCAATTCCTGGCCCCAGTAGGAGCAGTGCACCTGTGGAAGGCAACCGATAGATGTGTCTCTCATGTGTTGATGACTCTCTCTCTCTCTCTCTCTCTCTCTCTCTCTCTCTCTCTCCCTTTCTCTTTCTCACTCTCTAAAAATCAAAGGAAAGGCTATCTTCTGGTGAGTATTAATAAAAGAGAGAGAAAGAGAGAGAGAGATGATATAAGTGACAGAAGGATTGCATAGTAACTGAAGCTAATTTTAATTTTTAAAAATGTTTCTAATCATAAGAAATGTATATTTTTTTGCTTAGTATATTTCTATTAAAGAAGCAGAAATACATTAATTAATCAATGAAACATGGGATGGTTCCAGCCAGGGTAGACTTATCTTATTTTTAAATTGTTTATTTACCCAAATTGCCATCCTTTTCTTATTTTTGTCTCAACCAACTAAGCACACAGCACTCCCATCCTGGATTAATTTGACCTTGGAGACTGCAGAACATGTCATTTTTATTGAGTTGGTTGTTATTAAAGGAGAAAGTAATTCTCCATCTCAAGCATTTGACCTTTAGACCATGTGTTCCTTATTTCTCAATCCATAATCATCATTAATAACTTCACATTTTTAAACAAATAAATAAAAATAATAATGATAAAATGCAGTTATTTTGTAAGAAGTCTTTTAAAAATGAAAAATAATAATTTTAAGAAGTTGCGACATACCTTACTTCTTGGTATAACTCGATCTCAAGAGTCTAAAGAAAAAATAAAAGGCATATTTGTCCCTGCAAATACTTTAATTTTCTACCCTCATTTTACATTATTCTGGAAATAATAAGAAGAGAAAACTTGGTTTTAGAATTAGCAAACACTCAGAAGTAGAGTGCCAATAGGAGTATGGGATTTTTGAGATGATCCACCAAACCAGAAAAAGAAGCAATCAATTGAAACATTTATCAAGATATTTTAAAAATCTTAACTTGTTAAATTTGGCCTTTTGGTAGTTTCTGATTATTTTGAGACATAGTTTCAATTTATTCAGAAACTGATTGTCTGCTTCCCAATTTCCTGAAATATTTTCTTGTCTTTCTATAGCCAATGAAGAGAATGTGATACTATTATAAATTTGTATCTTATATAGAAACAGCCACATTTTTTATTCATTTGTCACAGCAACCTTGAGAGATACATTCATGGCTAGTAATGCATAATTTCCTGCATAAAAAAGTATAGTTAAGAAATTTGGGCTTTCTTTTTTAAGGAAAATATACTGCAAACTGATTCAAATTTCAACTTAGAAATCAGCAATTCTCATCATACAGTAATCTGCATTAGTAAACTGCCTTCAATAGTTTAAATACTTCTCCCTTAAAAATAAAGAGTCCACCCGGAGTCCCATTGTGATTTGTGTATTTAAAGTCTCTCTGAAAAAAAAAAAGTAATCTATTCTTAAAAACTCTTAAAAAAGCTCTTAAACATAATCTACAAGATAGATTACTGCAAACAGCTGTGAGAACGGATTAACCAAGTGGTGTTTTATTGTTGGTTGGTATCTCTGGGAGCTTAACTCATAACTTATTTCTGGCAATTGAATACACCAGACACTCCATTGAGTTTATTCTTTTAAATTTTGATTTGTTTCTATTTTTCATTTTGCATATTATTCTATTTTTTTTCTCCTAAGAATTGATGATATGTGGATGCTGAGGATAGCTATGGAAAAGGTATTTCCAGTGAGTCTCAGGCTACTGATTCAGTTAAAAAAAAAAAAAAGACTTGACTTCTTAGATACAGTCAAGATCAGCGTTAGGGAATTCATGGAGGCCTCAGCAACCCTGCTGGAAAAAAAGGTGGAACTCATCCTATGTTAAAGGTAAGCTCTCCTTATGCTTTTTTAGTACATCAGTCTATTACCATAGCATATAGGAAGTCCTATAAGAACAAAACAAAATCCCAAAAGAATCAGGCAAGATTCCCTAGAATAAGGAATGTCTGAGCTGAGCTTTGAACACTAAATAAGGTAGGAAGTCCAGAATAGGAGGATGGTCCAGGGAGCAACAACAGTAACCATGGAGGGTGAGAGTGTGTGCAGAATACATTTCTGAATTTTTTAATGGGAGCTGAAGCTGAAGAGGAAAGTAGATAATAAAGGGCTTCTTTGTCAGATGGAAGAGTTTGAATTTCATTAAAAATAAAAGGGGCAGAGGCATTATCCTCGCTACATTTCTCAAAAGCTTTTTTTTTCTGGACAAGTTTTCTCTTTGACCTGGTCCTCTGTGTGTGTTTTTGCTGTTAATGTACTGAGTTGCAGTAGTCAGCTCTCTAAAGGGCACTCTCCGGACTTGCTCTGGTGCACATAGTCCAGACCGGTTTGGGTAAACTCTGCTCCTATTGGTCCCAGTGGATTCCTAGTGTCACTTTCATTGAATGTAATTGAAGTCCAGTTATTGGATATAAATTGATGATACCAGGTGAATCTTGCTGCTATGTGATGTAAGGAAACAGGTTTAAGGAGAATCTGATATCTGGAGATCAGTGTCATTTTCTCATAAAAGAAGGGATTTGTAGGGTAAGAACTAAAACTGAATATATTGTGTCTCAAAAAAACCAAACTTTGATTTATTTCCTCATCAAAATAGTCTATAGTTACCTTACCACAGCTGGGCATCATTGTCAGTGTAGAAGGTAATTTTGGAATTTGTTCAGATCCATGTGGCGATGGGAAAGATTGTTTTAAAAAGTTACTCTTTGATGTTTGCTGTATGTAGGCCATGACATTTGCTTCAGGTAAGAAACTGTGTATTATAAATAAATCATTCAAGAAAGAAAAAGTTTAAGCCTGACTAGGATTCATTGTAATGTGGTTTTAAATCTACAGCAAGAAAGACAAACAGAAATATTCCCCGATCATTCTCTTCTTCACCTGTCTAATTAGAATTACTCAAGTCGCCTTAAAGCAGTGCTTTCTCTGATCCAAAAAGGGTCCTTGTT
Source organism: Myotis davidii (assembly GCF_000327345.1). Classification (NCBI taxonomy): domain Eukaryota; kingdom Metazoa; phylum Chordata; class Mammalia; order Chiroptera; family Vespertilionidae; genus Myotis; species Myotis davidii. The sequence goes on from NW_006300367.1 coordinate 1,360,964, forward strand.
ATCAAGATAGCCTTAACCTTCCTAATTTTTTCTTCTCCAGAACATTAATCTCATTTTAGAATTCACGCACCTATTTCGTGCACAATGGGGAGAAGCCTAGGGGTGTTAGTGTTCTACTTCTCTTTTGAAGACTAAGAAATTATATTATCTTACAAAGGAGGAAACGGCTTGTCGGAATGTTAATAGGCAATGGGATGAAGGAGGCTGTTAACTATAGTGATTTTTAGAGAAGTCGTTTTTTAAAATTTAATTCTTTATTGTTGAAAGTATTACATGTCTCCTTTCCCCCCATTGACCTCTCCTAGCTCACTCCCATCTCCCAGCACACGCCCTCACCCCCTACTGTCTGTGTTCATTGGTAATGCTTATATGTATGCATACAAGTCCTTTGGTTGATCTCTTACCCTCACCTCTCCCACCTTCCCTGCCTTCCCTCTGAGGTTTGACAGTTTGTATAAAAAAATATGTGCTACCCTGACCAGTTTGGCTCAGTGGATAGAGCGTCGGTCTGCAGACTGAAAGGTTCCAGGTTCGATTCCAGTAAAGGGCATGTACCATGGTTGCGGGCACATCCCCAGTAGGGGGTATGCAGGAGGCAGTTGATCAATGTTTCTCTCTCGTTGATGTTTCTAACTCTCTATCCCTCTCCCTTCCTCTCTGTAAAAAGTCAATAAAATATATTAAAAATTTACAAAATGTGCTTACTTTAAAAGACTTAGATGATGATTTCTCATATCGCCTATGAATCTACTACAGACTTGTCTGTACATTCTACATTCTGTGATTTGCATGTTTTCAAAAGAATTGTAAATTTGATAAAGCACCCTTTTTACTGATATATAATTGGCATTTAGAATTGTGCAAATTTAAGGCATACACCATGTTAATTTGATACACTTATATATTGCAATGTAATTATCACTGTAAGCATTAGGTGTTAGCTAACACCTCCATGAATTAAGGTCAGTATCAATTTTTTTTTTTGTGGTGAGAACATTTGAGATCTAGTCTCAGCAATTTTTAAGTTTATAATACAGTATTATTAACAATAATCAAAATACTGTGCATTATATCCTCAGAATCTATTCATCTTCTAACTGTGCATTTATACAATTTAAACCACTATTTTATCCTCTATTTCTACAAATGCAGCATTTTTTATTCCACACATAAGTGATACTGTACAATGTTGGTCCTTCTGTGTCTGACATATGTCATGTAGCATAATGCCCCCAAATTCCATCCATATTGTCACAAATGGCAAGATTTATTTTTTCTCTCAGGACTGAATAACATGTCATTCTACAAAATACCACATCATTTTTATTTATTTTTTTCATCCATTTACAACAGGTTTTTTCCATATCTTGGCTATTGTGGCTACATTAAACATTAGAGTGCAGAATTTTTTTAAGGCATCAATCAATATTTATTAAAACTCCCCAGGCAATATGATGGTCCAGGGGTCCCCAAAGGTGTGGACGGAGTCGGCGAAGAAGGCATGTCACGGAGACAGCGTTCAGTTGATCAGCAGCCTTGCCAGGATCTATAGCCACAATCTCCAGCCAAGTTCTGTGTCCATATTCTCTTGCTGGGTTCTCCAGCCACGTTCTCAAGCCAGGTTCTGTAGCCATGTTCCCTCGCTAGGTTCTCCAGCCAGGTTCGGTTGCCAGATTCTGTAGCCAGGTTCTTCAGCCAGGTTCTGTAGCCATGTTCTCCTATTAGGTTCTCCAGCCAAGTTCAATCACCAGGTTCTAGTCAGGTTCTCTTGCCATGTTCTATCCAGGTTCTGTAGCCAGGTTCTGTGGCCAGTTTCTTCAGCCAGGTTCTGTCTAGTTTCTCCAGCCAAGTTCTGTAGCCAGGTTCTGTCCAGGATCTTTTGCCATGTTCTCTCGCTAGGTTCTGTCTCTAGGTTCTGTGTCTAGGTTTTATCCAGAATGTTTTTAATATCCCACTTTTACTATTTTTATATTTACCCAGAAATAGGATTGATGGATCATATGATAGTTTTATTTGTACATTTTTGAGGAACATCCTACTGTTTTTCATAGGCACTGAAACAACTTATAGTTCCTTCAGCAGTGGACAAGCATTCCTTTTTCCACGTTTTTGCCCAAAATGGTAGCCATTGTAACAGGTGTGAGTTTATATTGTATGTAGTTTCAACTTTAATTTATCTGGTAATTAGTGAAACTTAGCATTGTTTTTTCATGTGCCCTTAAGGCTGAATAATTATACAATTTTCTTGAAATAAACAAATGGTTAATATAATATGTTCAAGCACTTGAAGACAATTTCCAGATTGATCTATAGATTAAATAATTTTTTTGTCAAAAATTTCACAGGTTTTTATTTTTAAACTAGTGTCCTGGTGCACAAATTTGTGCACACTGAAAGAAAACTAGAAGAAATATTTTAATATCGCTATTCGCCCTTTCTCTATAATAGAAGTGTCAACCAAATTCACGATCGACAATAACTGATGAAAACACACTTGTGTGACTGGCACCAGTGAGAGCTTTATATGTATCACACATGTGTGAGTCAACGTAGCCTTTTATATATGTAGAATAAATGTGCTTAATTAGACCTACCTTCTGATTTAGCTAAAGTTTTTCCAGCCCAGTGTAGCACCCCAACTTCTCTTTCAGATAATTTTCAGCAACATGACAGTAAATATCAACACAAAGCAGATTATTATTATTATTATAGATCACAACAAAGAGAACCAAGGGTACAATATTTAACTGCAGCTGCATTTGACTATATTCTGTGCAGTGAGAAAACCTGAAGTCATTTTTAAGGCACAGCATTTCTTCTTTTCAGTTGGGTCTAGGACAGGGGTGGGCAAACTTTTGACTCGAGGGCCACAATGGGTTCTTAAACTGGACTCAGAAGAAGGAGCTGTGGCCGTGTTTCCCAACGTTGCCATGTTAACACTGCTGCTGGTGAAGGAGCTGAGGGGAGAGCAAGAGAACCCTCCGCCAAGCTCTTTTGGCTCCGTGGGCCGGATAGAACAGCCGAACGGGCTGGATCCGGCCCGCAGGCCGTAGTTTGCCCATGGCTGATCTAGTATGTAAGGTTTCTAAATTTCCGTTTTTTAGCTAATGGAAAGAAAATAGGATTCCACCAAGTTTCCTATCTACCTATTCCACGACTTCTGTGAGGATCAAATGAGATGAGGCATGGGAAAATGCTTTATAGACATTTGGTTAATGTGTAAAATGTTTGCACCTGGCTATAAAGCAAGTCATGTTCCTAGGCTGAAGAAACTCCAAGGAGGCCAGTCGCTAGGGAGAGGAAGCCGGGTGTTCCTCTGTGACATAATTACCTGGCACCCACAGCCACCTTTTCTGAGCTGAGCCACATTTTATGCCATGGGATCTTGGCAGCATTGGCTGCGATTTGCTGGGCTGTCACTATGGGGTGGTGGCAGGGCCTGTGTCCCACTTGGGGGAAGCCGAGTGTTGCTTTATGGGCACCAGGTCTGTGGGGCCATTTCTCTGTAAATGGCCAGTGGGTGTCACAGCACCTTCTGCATTGAGTGTTTGCCCCCTGGTGGTCAGTGCACATCATAGTGACCAGTCAGATAGTTGGACACTTAGCATATTACTATCTTTACACTAATAAAAGAGAAAAATGGTAATTGGCGTATGAGCTACCCTTTTCATTGGCTAATCAGGGCTATATGCAAATTAACTGCCAACTCAGATGGCAGTTAACTGACAACAAAATGGCGGTTAATTTGCATATGTAGGCACAATGCAGGGAGG
>NW_006300367.1:1365235-1390817 GCF_000327345.1 Myotis davidii
TGGCGGAGGCGTCAGGCCGGGGCAGGGGGCCGATCCTGCGATTGGAGGTGGATGGGGGTCAAGGCCTGAGGGCTCCCAGTATGTGAGAGGGGGCAGGCTGGGCTGAGCGACACTCCCCCTCACCCCCACCCAGTGCACGAATTTCGTGCACCAGGCCTCTAGTATATATATAATTTGGAAAAACCAAGATCTGATTTAGTAGAACTCATTTTGAATATGAAGAATTAAGTTGTAAGATGTACACTACATGATTTCAAAGCTTAATATAAAGCTACTAGGGGCCTGATGCATGAAATGTGAGCACTCGGGGCTGGGGTCCCTCTCACAGTTGAGGAGCCCTTGGGGATGTCTGACTGATGGCTTACGCCCGCTCTCTGTGGGGAGCAGGTCTAAGCTGGCAGTTGGACATCCTTAGCACTGCCACGGAGGCAGAAGAGGCTCTTGCCACCACCACTGTGCTCGGCAGCCATGAAGCTGGCTTCTGGCTCAGTGGCACTCCCCCTGTGTGAGTGCACTGACCACCAGGGGGCAGCTCCTGTGTTGAGCATCTGCGCCCTGATGGTCAGTGTGCATTATAGTGACCGGTCGTTCTGCTGTTCCGTTGATTTGCATATTAGCCTTTTATTATATAGTATAATAATCAAATCAGTTTGACATTGTCATAAAGATAGAAAATTTGTTATTGTAAGACTATAGAAAGCCCAGGAACTATCTATATATCTATATCTATATTTATATCTATAATATGACAATTCATATTCAGCCATTAAATTAGGATAATTCAGTGGGAAAAATATAAATATGCTAAAAAAAGTTGTCTTTTGTGTTTTTATATGAACATTAATACCTTTTTCCCTCCATATACAAGATTTACTTTGTAATGGATCATAGACTTAAAATTAAATCCAGTATCAGAAAACTTTTAAATATTGAAATGGGAAAATTGCAATTTTATGTTAAATAAAGATTTAATGGACTAGACAGAATAATAGACAAAACATAAAGGAAAAAAAAATGTTAAATTAGATTTTCTCAAAATTAAAAAAATCTATGTATCAAAAGAAAGCAGTAAAATTATGAATAGACAAGCTACTACCTGGGAAAATATTGCAGCCATGTATGAAAAAGGATTTTGTCCAGAATATACATAGAATCTTATCTTTAAAATCAATAGTTGACAACATAATAATTACTATGCAAAATACTTAAACTTTTCTCAAAAATATACAAATGGCCTCTAAGCACTTGAAAAGATACTCAACCATATTTTATTTTATACTCACTAAAATGGATAAATTTTAAAAAATGAATGACTAATATTTCTAGGGATATAGAATAACTAAAACTTTGATACATTGCTCATGGGGCAAAAATAGCTCAAACATTTTAAACTATATGAAGATTTTATAAAGTTAAACATAAATCTACCTTGTGACACAGTGATTTTACTCCCAAGTATTTATTCAACAAAAGTACAAACATACATCAAGAAAATGACTGGTCTAGAATGGTCATAGCAAGTTTCATCACAATAGATTCAAATATGAAGAAAATTCCTCTGCTTGTGAACAGTAAACAAACTCTGTTATGTCTACATACAGTTGAATACTTCATAGCAATTACACAATTTCTCAAGCAACTTACCACGGAGATGAGTATGAAAATATCACATAAAGAGAAAGTAGCCTTTTGGCACAATAGAATACCTATGATAACAATATTATTCATATTAAATATAACTACAAGTAATAAACATCAGATAATCATCAAAAAGGAGGTTACTATTGACTGGAATTAAGTGAGATGGAAGTTTCAGGGGTATGAAAATGTTCTATTTACTATTTTCGGTAGTGGCTATCGAGGAGCATACAGTTGCCTAATGTCATTGTGTTACGGACTCCAGGGCAGGAGGAATGGGGACACTGAGACAGGCATGTTAAAACAAGGCCAAGCAGTGTGGGCAATCTGCAGCCAGCTTGTAACTAACAAGCCATTATCTTCCCCAGCCACAGACACAGAGCAAATGGTTAAAAACCTCCCTAATGAGAGAATGCAGAAACGGAGCGGGCAAAGGGGAAAGAAAAAAAAAGGGGGCATTTTACTCCCTAAGCAGAGAAGCCAGCAGTCTCAGGCTGGGCGAGATAAAGTTGCCAGGTGCTTCTCATGAATTCTGGGAAGGCCACAGTAAAGTAAAAAGGGGCCTTGAGAATTAATCTGCACCAAGATATTCAGCAGAGCAATTTTGAGACCTATAGACACGAGGGCATATAATGCCTCAGACCCTCACCCAACGCGCTCTTGTGATGAGCTGAGAGTCCGTCTGTGCTCCATAAGCCAGATGCATAGGTTTGCCTGCTTTGCTTTTTCAATAAAGGGGCATGCTTTAATAAATTGGCTTCCACAATGCTGTCAAGGTCTCTTGCGTAATTTCACTTCTATGAGAAGACAATGATCAAGGTTGGGGGCAGCCCTCTCCCACTGGCTCAGGGGGCTGTCTGGTACCACCTCTCTGGTATCGGTGAGAGGTGCCTCTAACAACTGGATATCGAACATAGAACGTGAAGTATCTGTGCGATGTACTTTATGTTAGTTGTATCTCAATAAAAATAGAGTAGTGGGTATTATGAAGAAAAGAAGCAGGAGCTGAAAAAAAGAACAGGGAGTCGAAGCAGATGTAAAAGGGCACTCACCCACGCATGGAGGTGTTGGACAGACCTGGAGGTGCCCAGCTTGTAGAGAAGACATGGTCTTTTTGTAAAGAGCACCGACCAAGAGCTAAGCTGGGGGCCACCCTGCAGGGAAACTAAGCTGAAAGTGGACAGTTCAATTATTGAGCGAGGTGCACTTTTCCTGTTTTATTGCTTCCCTTGCCCTTTAAAATTGTTGCACTTTATTCTCAGTAATGCCAGAGGGAGATGCAGGCGGGTCTTTGTCCTTGCATGGACCACACTCGCGTGCCCATTGAGGTGTGAATGAGTGTTGGGAGATGGAACATGTGGGGAGCATCCTCAGGGGCTGTGTACTCAGAGTGTAGTCCCAGGAACTGAAGGATCGGCTTCACCTGGGAGCTCGTTATAAATAGACATTCTCAACCCCACCCACACCTGCCGAGTCAGAAACTCTGGTGCTTGTCATTTGTGTTTCAAACACAAACTCTAGCTGCTGCGGCTCGCTTGGTTGCAGCATTATCCATGTGCTGAAAGGTCAGCTGTTTGACCCCCAGTCAGGGCAAATACCAGGAGGCAGGTTTGATCCCAGGTCAGGGTGCATTCAGGAGGCAACTGATCAACGTTTCTCTCTCCTCTCCCTTTCTTTCTCTCTACAATCAATAAAAACATATAAAACAAAAGACATAGCCTTCAAAGGAACACTGTACACTGAGGTTTGAGAACCAGTGCTTAAAGGGAAAGGGTATTCTTAAGGCAAAAATGCTCAAAGCTACAAGATTCAGCTCTTCCCTCTAGAGCAGTGGTTCTCAACCTTCCTAATGTCGCAACCCTTTAATACAGCGCCTCATGTTGTGGTGACCCCCAACCATAAAACTATTTTCGTTGCAACTTCATAACTGTAATTTTGCTACTGTTATGAATCGTAATGTAAATATCTGATATGCAGGATGTATTTTCATTGTTACAAATTGAACATAAAGCATAGTGATTAATCACAAAAACAATATGTAATTATATATGTGTTTTCTTATGGTCTTAGGCGACCCCTGTGACAGGGTCGTTTGACCCCCAAAGCAGTTGAGAACCGCTGCTCTAGAGGGTCAACTTCTATCATCCTATATAATGAAAGCCCAATATGCTAAGTGTCCAACCAATCGACCGTTCAACCCGTTCAACCAGTGGCTATACCATGCACTGACCACCAGGGGGCAGATGCTCCTACTGGTAGGTTAGCTTGCTGCTGGGGTCCGGTTGATTGGGACTAGGCAAGACAGGCCTATATGCCCTGGAGCCCTCCTGTGTCCCTCCTAGGCCCCGATCGTGCACCGATGGGACCCTTTGGCCTGGCCTGTGCCCTCTCACAATCCAGGACCCCTTGGGGGATGTTGGGAGAGCCAGTTTTGGCCTGATCCCTGCAGACCAGGCCAAGGGACCCCACTGGTGCACGAATCCATGCACTGGTCTTCTAATGCAGTGATGGCGAACCTATGACATGCGTGTCAGAGGTGACACGCAAACTCATTTTTTTGGTTGATTTTTCTTTGTTAAGTGGCATTAAAATATATAAAATAAATATCAAAAATGTATGCCTTTGTTTTACTATGGTTGCAAATATCAAAAAATTTCTATATGTGACACGGCACCAGAGTTAAGTTAGGGTTTTTCAAAATGCTGACACGCCGAGCTCAAAAGGTTCGCCATCATTGCCTAGTGTAATATATGACTAGAGACACAAGGTACCTTTCTAGGAGGTCAGGGAAGCCTGGAAGAGGAGCTACACCTGTGGGAGCCTTCCATGAGGTAAGGTTTGAGCCACAAGAGTAAAGAGATTTTTAAAAAGAAATAGTGGGTAATAAAAAGATTGCAAGCCAGTTAAAAACTGCGTGATGAGAGCTAGAATGTGTGGATTTGGCTGGTGAGGACCAGGGAGGCTGTGAGAAACGCTGTTCTGACATGAAGGTGCTTTTGAGCAGCAGCAGAAAATAGAGGCTACCGAGGAAAACGGGGCAGTTATCCCCACTGACCCCACATTATCGCTTGTCTTCCACCTCTTGTTTCACAAGCAAACTCTAAACTCCGAATTGATCTCCTCGTTTGCTGCCATGGAAATCGAACTTAATCCACAGTTTGCCCATCGTCAGAGCTGCCAGTCCAGTCTCCTCAAGGCTTACGTGCTTCCTCTCGGTCTGTCCTCCTCACCTGACTTCTTTTTCCCGTGGGGATTTACTTGGCATGCTACATACTGCAAAGCCATTGTGCATGTCTCCGCAAGTTTATCTTCACAACTGCCACGACGTATTGTTCTACTTTCCAAGTCAGAAAACTGAGGCTCAGAGGGCTCATGCGTCCCAGCCCAGGCCACATGGGCTGTCAGAGGCAGCCCTGACTCCCAGGAACTGCTCTGTGCTTTCTCGGAGTGCTGTTGCCTGCGATCCATTCTGGCTTCAGGACTGCTTTCTGGGAAGTCAGTGTAGAAAAGAAGAGATCATTCTTAGACTCTTCCCAAAACATAACTCCTACTGTTTGTCACTACTTTTAATCTCCCCTGCTGTTACTTTCCTTAGGAACTGCATTATTTAACTCTATTAAATATTTAGGAGCACAGTATGAGAGGTGCCATACAAAATAAAGTTTTAGTATCCAGAGGATGCATGCGCATATGTATATTATGTGCAGAGACAAACACACAGCCCAGAGAAAGATTGTTACTCCAGTGACATCGTATCATCTGTCTGAGCTCACTTCTTAACCTTCTTCCCGAACACATCACTGTGTCCAGCGTTATAGAGTCCATCTTGAAAAGGGGCGAGGTTGGGAGACACCTCCAGTTCTGTGCCGGCAGATGCATTCCTTTCTGGAGTAGCAAACACAATCAGACCCGAGGGGACAAAATTGGTATGTGGCAGAGTTAAAACAAGAATGGTATGTTTGCTCTTCTCTAGTTGAAGTGTTCCTGCTGTTATCTCCCAGCTCCTGGAGTTAATTTTATCCTCCTTGACTTTTCAATGTGTAATAAGCCCTCTAAGGGGCGCTGTTGGCCAGGGGCGCCGAGTGACTCCAGGCAGGGAGAACAGGCCCTGCCAACTTTCTGTAAATAACACAGCACCAGCATGTGGGCCTCATTCTTTCTCTTTTCTGGGTGATTTTTCACTTGCCTGCCTTCATGTATGTAAGTATTGAGCCCTAGCAAATAGGTTTGGTATTACAAATATTGGTGTACCTACTGATTTTTTAACCAATATACATTGAGCCAAATCTGTTGCTAGATATTGTTTTAGTGACTGAGAATAGAACACTAAATGAAAAAAACAAGGTTTTCATTCTCCAGATTCTAGTGGAGGAGACAAATATTAATGAAATGAATGTATAAATGAATGAGTGCTACTAAGTGCATTGAGAGCAAATGGTGGGAAGCTTGGGACAGGTGTGTTGAATAAGTGAATGTGACTAAATAAGTGGGTGTGTCTCTGAATGAGGTGAAAAGATTACTCCTTAACACTCTGTGGGTAATAAGAAGAATGATAAATGGAGACTGTAAAGTCAGTATGGAGCTAAGCAAAATTATATGGTGTAATGTCGCCGAAGTAGGCAGAATAATGGTTTCCTTGGAAACTGAGAATATAGTATCTTATAGGCAAAATGGACTTTCACAATTCCATGTAAGGTATGGACCTTGAGATGTGGAAATTATCCTAGGTTACCTATGTATCTATATAGGCCCAACCTAATTGCATGGACCCTTAAAAGCAGGAGGCCTTTCCTGGCTGTGGTCAGGATGAGAAATGTGACCACCCGACAGTTTCATAGAGATAACAGCATAAGAAGGACTCAAAGTGTTGTGGCTAGTTTTGGAGATGAAGGGAAGGATCCATAACCCACGGAATGCTGGTGACTTTGAGAAGCTAGAAGAGGTGAGGAAACAGAGACTCCTCCAGAGTCCTGAGCAAGGACATGGTTCCACTGCAAACACTTCAGTTTAACCCAATGAGACTGGTGTGGACTCCTGGCATGCAGAACTGTAAGATAGTATATATCTGTGTTGTTTCAAGCCAAGCAGTTATTGGTACTTCGTTTAAGTGGTAAATGAAACTCCTACAATCTCCATGTTGGTGACTATGAAGACTATAGGATAAAATCATCATTCTTTTCACTTATTCCTATTTGTCCTGATTTTTCTTTTCTGGTAACATTTTTTTTTTTTCTCTTCCAACAGGCTTCTGCTTTTCAGCCCCACAATCCTTCTGAAAAGGATTGGGGTTATCCCATGATATGGATGTGTTATGTTCCTCTTCTCACTGGAAGAAGTTGTGCGTGAATACCAGACTGCTGCCATTAGATCTATTTTTTAAAATGGCATCTCATTTTTAAAAAATATGTTTTTATTGATTTTATAGAGAGAAGGGACAATAGGAGAGAGAAAGAGAAACATCAATCGCTTTCCTTCTGTACACACATTAACCAGGAATCAACTCACAACCTGGGCATGTGCCTTGACTGGCATTGAACTGCTACCTTTTGGTCCATGTGGCCCAACAAACTGAGCCACAGCAGCCAGGGCTGCTGCATTAGATCTCAATGAGCCACTGGCAACACTTTTATTTGGGAAATTAAAGTGTTTGAAAGCACTACATTTTCCCTTAGCTTGACTCAAGGAATAATTTTTTTCTATAAAAAAAAAAGACTAGTGTTTTGTTTTAGTAATACATTGTGTTTTAAAAATGCATTTTTCTTTATTTAATATGCATTGGAAATTAATTTTTTTCTATCTGCTCTGCATGGTATAAGATGTGTATGTAATTCTTTTATTTATTTGTCTTCATTTTCTTGTATGTTTATTGTCCATCCTCTCACATGTTTTCAGAGCATATAAAATATTAAAGCTTTACGAGATTAAATATATTGATTGGACTTTTAAAAAAATCACATTTTAGAGTAACAGAATCATACACTCCCCAAAATGTTTTAAGTACTAAATTATCGTGTTTTGTTTCACTTAAATTGGTTCTTTCTCTATATTTTACAGAGAAAAAAATGAACTTTGCCTTGCTAAATACAATAAACAAAAACATTGTTGGGGTCCAGCCCCAGCAGGTCCAGGCGTTCCCAAAGGTGTGGACAGGTCGGAGAAGAAGGAATGGCACGGAGGCAGCGTTCAGTTGATCAGCATAGCCAGGTTCTTAAGCATGCCTTTATAATCACATCATGGTATGTTTCGGGTAACCTTCTACAGTTCCTTGTTTCATTTCCGTAGTTTCTTATCTAACCTTTACCAAAAATCCTATCTATCTAGTTCTGTTGATTTTAATCTTGTCTAGGTTAATCTCTGTGTTCCATTATAAGGGCTATTCCAAGGTCACTGCTCTACTGATAAACTACAAGGAAGTGACTGAAGGAGATTCTCCTACCCAGTAAAGGTTATGTCCTCCCAGACTCGCTGCTTGCCTTCCCTGGGACTGCCCTGTGTCGGTGGGTTTCCAGGGGTATAAGCTTTGGTGCTTTCCCTGGTGGGCAGATGTGGGCCCAACAAGTCCCAAATTTATTGCCAACAGTCTTAGTCCAAGTTCTTCATAAGTCCTTCCTCGGGGAGGTGGCCCTGGCTAGAACACATAGTGGTAAGAAGGGGAGCAAACATATTAAGAACAGTATGCCAGGTCCCTTGAAACATAAGCTGTGCAGATGTTTCTTCCCTGCAGCGACTGTGTCAAGCAGCAAGGGTGGACTGGCTTCCAGCAAAACATTGTGAGGCATTTCTGTGTTTTGCATGTGCTATTTATTGCTAGAACTAAACTAATATTTATCAATTCTCAGATGAACACTTTAGCCAGAATGCACACAGTTCATAATTATCATATAACATATATATTGTGTAGTGCTGTCTTATTTATTTTCTGAATTTGAATTGGGCTATGGTCTGATTTAAGAACAGCATTTGACCTAAGACTACCCACAGATACTCCTGAATATAACCCATGCACCTTATTACCCTATCATACACATTAAAGGGCCAAGTTATACTTTTGAGGAGATTGATAGAATTATGTGTTCTCTCTCCCTCTCCCTCTCCCTCTCTCTCTCTCTCTCTCTCTCTCTCTCTCTCTCTCTCTCTCTCTCATCTCTCTATCTCTCATGTATCTATCTCTTTACATATCTATCCATCTATTGTACTTGGACACTTAACCCCTTGTGTGCCTTCTTTCTATTTTGTTGAAAATTGCTTAAATAACCCTTTTCCAAGGGCCTACCTGTGGTCGGCAAACTGCGGCTTGCGAGGCACATGCAGCTCTTTGGCCCCTTGAGTGTGTCTCTTCCTAAGCCTTAGGAGTACCCTGATTAAGTTAATAACATTGTACCTACCTATATATTTTAAGTTTAAAAAATTTGGCTCTCAAAAGAAATTTCAATTTTTGTACTGTTGATATTTGGCTCTGTTGACTAATGAGTTTGCCGACCACTGCACCAGTTGTTCTCAACCTTCTGGCCCTTTAAATACAGTTCCTCATGTTGTGACCCAACCATAAAATTATATTTGTTGCTACTTCATAACTGTAATGTTGCTGCTGTTATGAATCATAATGTAAATATATGATATGCAGGATGGTCTTACGCGACCCCTGTGAAAGGGTCATTCGACCGCCACAGGAGTCTCGACCCACAGGTTGAGAACCGCTGGCCTAGGCCCTTATAAGCCTCAGCAGAACTTTCCTGAACAGCTGGCATCCTCAGTTGGATTACACTGCCTGGTCTTGCCTACCTGGTCACCGCCAGTAAAGGCCAAGCTGTAGGCAAACAGACATGTGGCAAGTCAGTGCTGTCATGACCCCACTGATGGAAGTGCTGGCCCACTTTTGGCCGCAGAGAGAAAGGTCTCAGCATTCTGAAGATTTCCCCTCTCTGTCTCAACACTTCTAGAACCTGCTTGGGACAGGTCAGAATCTGAACACCTTTATGCTTTTCCCTGGCTACTTGTCTTCTTCATTTTCTGGTGAGAAATGAACAGCAGCTTAAGTGTGCATTTGGATTTTTTTTAACACCCTGTGTATCTATAGAAATGTTTACTTAGATGACAAAAGTAAATGTTCTAGATCCACTTTTAGAGGTAGATAAATGACAGACAGATGATGATGATGATAGATAGATGATAGATAGATGTATCTTGTGAAAGTGAATGATCTTATGAAGAGACGATTCTTCTATATTATTTTCTAAATGCTTTTGCATTTTCTAAATAGTGTTTTCTTGCTTAATAGCAGCACAATTCTCTTATATTCTTGATAGACTCATCCATAAACTCATCCATTTAATCATATTAGCAATATAGTCACATTTCAGCAAAATCAGACATAGATTAAGAAACGAACCAAATTCCCACTTCTAAAATTATTGCTTTTAGTGAGTTGGATGCATTTGTGTCATATAGCTATCATATGAAACAAATGTGTCCAAGTCACTATCTATAGATACAGATATCTATATCTATACCTATTCCAATACCTGCAGTTATACCTATCCATAAATATAGATGTCTATGCTTTTGCTATAAGGATCGTTGGTCATTATTTTTCATTTTGCAAATATGAATGTTCATTGCACAATATTTATAAAATGAATAACATTATATAAAACAAAGCACAAGTCACATTTACTTAAATACCCAAAAGAGATGATAATTATTACAATTTTCTTCCATTTCTCTTGAGATTTAGAGCCATCAAGAATTTTTTTAAAAAAATATATTTTATTGATTTTTTACAGAGAGGAAGGGAGCGGGATAGAGAGTTAGAAACATTGATGAGAGAGAAACATTGATCAGCCGCCTCCTGCACACCTCCCACTGGGGATGTTCCCGCAACCAAGGTACATACCCTTGACCGGAATCGAACCTGGGACCCTTCAGTCCGTAGGCCATCGCTCTATCCAGTGAGCCAAACCAGTTAGGGCGAGCCATGAAGAATTTTTACACACACACACACACACACACACACACACACACTAACTACAATATCTTTGGACCATGAGTGGTTCCATTCATAAAATAAAAATTAATTGGAATATTTTGTCCTATCAGTGCTAATGTTTTTTGTAGAAGAGGGGAATGATATCATATTAGTCATTAAAAATCATTATTTTATTTTTTAGCAGATGCTAAAATCCTTGTGAATTTTCTATAGATGTAATGCCTGGAAACCTAGGTGCATTAAGTCAAGAACACAGTGGGATTGTTGATGAATATTTGGGATCATTGTGTCAAGGATTCATTGGCAAAATCTGAAGACATAGTCATAAAATATGAATTGTGCAATTCTCAATTCACTATGTTTTATCTCCAGATTAGGGAGATAGATCAAATTTAAGATATATTCTAGTAAGGACCGTGACCTTGATAAAGCTATTCTTTATTATCCTCTGGGTTAATGTATAGGATAAAAGTAGTTTCAAGCCAGTACCAATGAAAGGCATCATAAGATATCAGATTAAAGAGCAGAGGACTCACAGGTTTAAATTAAAGTGAATGACTTTACTAGTAAAGTGATTGTCAATGAATGATAAACTTTCAGGGTCCTACTATGTGCCATAAGAAAACCTGATAACCAAATCTGAGTAAGCTGTGGAATTCTAGCTATGTTTTACAATATTATTTCTTCTGCTTTTCTGTTTCCTATTGGTGTCATACTTTAATTTTTTTTTAATGTTAACAATTGATGTTAGAGAGGTGAAGGAAGGAGAGTTGGGGGGGGATTTGTTGTTCCACTTATTTATGCATTCATTGGTTAATTCTTTTATTGCCTTGGCAGAGGATCAGACCCATAACATTGTTATATCAGGATAACACTCTAACCCAGTGGTCGGCAAACTCATTAGTCAACAGAGCCAAATATCAACAGTACGATTGAAATTTCTTTTGAGAGCCAAATTTTTTAAACTTAAACTATATAGGTAGGTACATTGCTATTAACTTAATTAGGGTACTCCTAAGGCTTAGGAAGAGCCACAGTCAAGGGGCCAAAGAGTCGAACGTGGCTCACGAGCTGCAGTTTGCTGACCACTGCTGTAATCAACTGAGCTACCTGGCCATGTAGACAATGTCATATTTATCACAAAGTTGAAATATCTTTAATTGGTTTTATTTGTCACTGTTTCTTTTCTCCATTGATCTCCCACCCCTTGAAGCTTTATATTATCTCATAGAGCCCACCAAATTTTCTATTTCAAATCCTGGAGTGTGTTTCTGACCATTGATGAAATCTTAATTATTTTCTTCAATATTATGAAAACATATGCAATTTTTAAAACATTTATCTTTATTGTTGAAAGTGTTACAGATGTCCCTTTTCCCCCCATTGACTACCCTCCTCTTCACTCCCATTCCCTCCACACAGATATGCAATTTTTAACCTTACTAGTACATTTTGATCAAATTAACCTGACAAAGATGGTGGGTTAATTTGCATATGCAGGTGCCCAGTGGCCTAGGTCCCAGGAACATCCTAGGGATCCAGGCAGCTCAGAGCCTGCAGGCCCCAGCATAGGCCCTGAGCAGCCTTAGTCCCAAAACACCCCTGGCCACTCCTGGCCTACTGGCCTTGGCACTGCGGGGGCAGGGGAGCAGAGGCTTGAGCAGGGCCAGAGAGGAGTGGGGGGCCCTCCCCAACCCTGGCAGAGGCTTGATTAGAGCTTGGGGGCCTTGCCTAAGCAGGGTTAATTTGCATACTCACTCCTGATTGGCTGGTGGGCATGGCTGGTGGGCATAGCAGAGGTGTGGTCAATTTGCATGTTTCTTTTTTATTAGATAGGATGTTATACACACACAAACACACACATTTTAAGTTACAGTTTCCATGGGGTCCAATTCCCCCATTTTTTGAAAATAAACCTGAATTTTGGATACAGGTATGATGTGTCTGTTTTCTCTGTAATTAATATTATTTTATTGGATATATCCCTCGCATCAGATGTCAGTATCTATTTAGATTGACATGTTTAGTCCAATATATTTGATGTCTCATATGTTAATGCCATTTTGTTACTTGACAGAACAGAAATCAGAGAGTTGTCACTTTAAAATTTGTTATAAATCCATTAACAATACTGCTGGTAATTAATCCACCCAATTCTCAATCGTGAAAAAAATTATAAGATATTTTGTCAAATTATTAAAACTGAAAAACATTACATGTATCATCTATTTTTAAGTTAGCCAGATTCAGCGACCTTGTCAAAAGATTAATTGAAGCTCATTTGTTCTTTATTTGATCCTTTATATTGGACCCTGTGTTCCAACTTCCAGATGCTTCTATGTGCCCAGACAACCAAGGAGTCCGGACTGCCTGTCACCACTTGAGCCAATGAAGCAGAGACAGGTCTGCATCATATATGAGCATTTACTCCAATACTGCTGGCAGCGTGGGAGAGCAGTCGGTCACTCACAAAAATCTGCTCTGACCCCCACTTGCCAGTGGCTGGTTATATACACATGAGAGAGAAGACAGCTACAGGCAGCTGTGAGCTACAAATGTAACATGGAAAGAGGAGGGTAGAGGCTACAGTCTGGTCTTCAGAAGCTCAAAATCAGATAACAAGGTGACTAATCTTCTGTGATGTTATAAACTCAGCCTGTTCCTGGGACCAGAGAATGGCCAGCGTCCTGAGAAAAACTCCCGAGGGGGTCAGGGTCTGGGCACAGCAAACAAATCAAAGTGTGTCCTGTCCTTGTCTGTTCTCAAAATGTTTTTTTTTTTTTTTTTCTGAGTCATGGACCCATCCAGGCATCTTATCTTTTTACAGTCTTGATTCATCCTCCAGGTTCCAGGTTCTGTAAGAAAACTTTTTATCTATAGTTAGTAAGGTGAATAATTATTAGACAACTATGGCTCTATTCTCATTACATGTCCTTCCCCTCTCTCACTTTGATATTTTGTTTCTTTTTTATAGTAAGTTATTTTCTGGGTATTTATACTTTCTAAATAATTGCTGTTTGAATTGTTAATGTTTGTTTTGACTATTTTGTTTTTTTCCTCTAATCTAATGTACAGGTCTGTAGTTGCAAAGTATTTTTTTTTAAAATCATCATCACCATCACTATAACATTTGCTGTTCTGCATTACTCTAACATATTAAAAAAAAAAATGCTCTTTTTTTGTTCCGGCAGGTTTGGCTCAGTGGATAAAGCGTTTGCCCACAGACTAAAGGGTCATGGGTTCAATTCCAGTCAAGGGCACATACCTCAGTTGAAACCTCACTCAACCCCTGGCCCTGGTCAGGGTGTATGCCAGAGGCGACCAATCAGTGCATCTCTTTCACATTGATGTTTCTCCCTTTCTCTGTCTCTTTAGAAAAATCAATGGGAAAATATCCTTGGGTGATGATTAACAACAACGAAAGAAGAGGATTTTTGGGAATCATTTCTGGGTTGACAGGAAGACAGGAAAATGGAGTGGAAAGTAGAATGCCCACATGTTCCCTCTTCCTTTTCCCAATTAATAACATTTGTGTTAGTGTAGTATTTTTGTTACAATTTATGTTCCAATAATATTGATACACTAGAGGCCTGGTGCACAAATTCTTCACTGGGGTGGGGGGGGAATTCCTCAGGCCAGAGAGATGTCCACCTTCTGGCTTAGACCACAGGGGGAGTGCCATTCAGCCAGAAGCCAGGCTTTCTGTTCACCAGCTGTGAGCCTGGCTTCTGACCACCAGATGCAGCTCTTGTGTTGAGTGCCTGCCCCCTGGTGGTCACTACATATCATAGTGATTGGTCTTTCCCCAGTTCAGTTGATTTGCATATTAGGGTTTTATTATGTAGGATTATTATTAACTACAGTCTATAGTTTATATAGGGTCCACTCTACCTGTTGTAAATTTTGTGAGATTGTCATATATCACTGTGAGATTTGTTAAATGTATAATGGCATGTTTCTACCATTACAGATGATACAAAATAGTTCCACTTCCATAAAAAACATATCCCACCTGTCTGACCCTCTCCCCATCACCTGGAACCTCTGGGAATCACTGATCTCTTTACATGGTTTGCCTTTTCCAAAATGCCTTACAATAGTCATCATAAAATATGCAACCATTTCAGATTGGCTTTATTCACTTTAAAATATGCATTTAAATTCCCAGCATGTATTCTGTGGCTTGATAGCTCTTCTAGCATCTCTTTCATCTTCTCAATCCCTGATATACAACGACTTGCAATTCAATTACCTCAGTAGCAGGTTTTCTCAATCTTCTGATTATTCTGTCAGCTACCTTCTTTTTATAAAACACAAGATATATATATTATTGATTTTTTTACAGAGAGGAAGGGAGAGGGACAGAGAGTCAGAAACATCCATGAGAAACATCGATCAGCTGCCTCCTGCACACCCCCTACTGGGGATGTGCCCGCAGCCACAGTACATGCCCTTGACCGGAATCGAACCTGGGACCTTTCAGTCCACAGGCCGACGCTCAATCCACTGAGACAAACTGGTTAGGGCTCAGCCACCTTCTAATGTTAACTCTCATATCCCTTGAAATAAATTTACCTTTCTTAGTTTTTATTTTCTATTTTCCCATATTTGTTCTTTAGAAAACAAGTAGACTGCATATGCTCTACGTCAGTGATGGCGAACCTTTTGAGCTCAGCGTGTCAGCATTTTGAAAAACCCTAATTTAACTCTGGTGCCGTGTCACATATAGAAATTTTTTGATATTTGCAACCACAGTAAAACAAAGATGTATATTTTTGATATTTATTTTATATATTTAAATGCCATTTAACAAAGAAAAATCAATGAAAAAATGAGTTCGCCTGTTACCTCTGACACGCATGTCATAGGTTCACCATCACTGCTCTAGGTCTTTGAGTACACTGTTTTTATTTGATGCCATGGAAATTAAAGTTGTTGAAAGGTTATGGGATGTTGGAGAATGTCTTTGAGAGTTCCTAATAAGTTGCACCCAATCTCCTTCCTCAGGGAGGCAATACTTTGCTGGGAATAAACAAGGCCCTAAGTTCAACTCTGTTGGTAAAACAGCTGCTTTCCTCCCCAGGCCTGAGGACAGCAGCAGCCAGCCATCTGTGTCTGCTCACACCATGATAAGGAGAATGCCGGCCTTCGTGGCTATCATAAACGAGAAAAAGTGCTCAGAGCTTCTTTAATTAATTGGAAACAGAATGTTATTTATCCCACTGGCATCAGTAACTCTCAAAAGACAGACATTGCCTTCGCAAAGCATCAGGTTGTCTCTTGATAAAACCTCTGCATTCAACCTACCTAAAATTCTCTACTTTTATCAGATATCATTCCTGACTGGCTTACAAATATACATTGTGCATTTCAACTGTTATTATTTTTCCACACATATTGAAGAAAATTATTTAGTTTCTATTGAAAGTTGGGAGGTGTCTGATAGGTAGTTCACATTTTTTATTTCCTGTATTTACTAAACACCAATGTTTTACACTTTACTTCATACAATATTTCATAGAATCTCATTATTAAACTTAAAGATATATATGATTAACCTAAATTTTGTGGACACATGGAGATTCCAAAAACTAAATAACCTGAACAATATCACAGAGCAAGAAAATGATCCAAAACAATATTTAAAGACAAATTTATTTTCTTCTAAGACTTTTCACTACCTAGTCTGCAACAGTGAAGTTATGCTGGTAAATATTTCATACATATATGTAACCAAACAGATGAATGCAAAACTTGTGAGGCCGGTGCTAGTGCAAAAGGAAAGAGTTTAATTCAGGAGTCACATGGCCTGAGAGAATGGTGGACTCCCGTCTCAAAAACCTTCTTCCCCGCCTGCTCATGCCCCTGCCGTTCTTATAAGGATGGGGAGGGGGGTGGGAGGGGACGACTTCTTTCCTATCTAAATTATCTTGCTAGCTTTTGGCTCACCTGGGTTGGTCTCTTCATCTTTCTAGCTTTTGGTGCAGTCAGTGGAAGAACCTCCCCTGGACCAATATTGGCCCATCAGGGAGGCTCCCTGGCCCTCTGACTTACTGTCTACTGAAACAACTTCACCCTTCAAAACCCTGGACCTTGTAATCTTACAGGGCAAATGGATGGAGGCCTCATCTTCTTGCTGTCAAAGGGTGTAGTCTTACCTTTCCCTGGGTCCAGAGGTTCTTACTATCTACAGAAAGAAGAGAGGGGTCAAGAATGGAAGGAAGCTGCCCTAGCCAGTTTTTCTCAGTGGTTAGAGTGTCATCCTGTGGACTGAAAGGCCCCGGGTTCGATTTTGGTCAAGGGCACATGCCCGGGTTGCAGGCTCAATCCCCAGTAGGGGGCATGCAGGAGGCAACCAATCAATGATTCTATCTCATCATTGATGTTTCTCTCTCTCTCTTCCTCTCCCTTCCTCTCTGAAATCAATAAAAATATTAAAGAAAAAAAAAGAATGGAGGGAAGCATTTGCATGAGGGAGGACTGCTGCCTTCGGAAGACGGCATATGGGGTGTCTAGGGGATAGTGCTGCTGGACAAGCACAGCTGGAAGACTGCTTCATGTTTCATTGATGTTGCAGGTGAGCTTCCAAGGGAGTCCTGTTGTTTAGATAACAAATCGAGTATTTAGTGGGCTATGCCTAGTAGTGCAGGGGAAACTTTAGAGAAGTCCAAAACTGGAGAGACCTAAGGACACCAAGATTTAATCCAGAGCTGGACTTGGGGTGTCACATGCCACAGCTGGATAGATTTGCCAAAGAAGCCACTGTCTAAGAAATGCAGAATAAAATAAAAACATTGTTCCTCTGATTGGGTTGCTCAGTTGTTTGGAGCATTGTCCCACACACCAAAAGGCGGTGGTTTTAATTCCTGGTCAGGACACATACCCAGGTTGGGGTTCAATGCCTGGTTGGGTCACTGTGGGAGGCAACTGATCTATGTTACTCTCTCACATTGATGTTTCCCTCTCTCTCTTCTTTCTAAAATTAAAAAAAAAAAATGAAAAAAAGGAAAGAAACATTGCCACTTAGCTTTGGGAGGCACTGTTCCTTTCCGAAAGAGGAATTCTAAATCTGCTCCTGGAGTGCAGGCCCAGCTTTCCCTTGCTGTATTAACAGCAGCAGCCAGAGCCTAGTCTTCCTCAGGTGGCACTCACTTGATCAGTGTGTGGTGAGTCTAAGGCTTGATTCCTCTGAGCTTTAGGGAAGAGTGTGCTGTCAGCAGGATGTCATTGAAACTGGTCCATTGCTCAGCTAACTGCTGTTCAGGACCTTGAGTCTTCCAGGTCTTTAGAAAGACTCGTTTTCCCACCTGGAACAGGTGTAAGGGCTGGTCAGATGGGTAGAAAGACCTTCATGAGCAAACTTGTGCAAAGTTGTTATTGTTTGTTCTAGATGTGCTTATTGCTTGCTTTTTGATTCATGTGCTAAGTCTAAAGAGGGTGTTTCTAAAACAAAAACTTGGAAGGGTCTAGGAATGCTACCCTAATCTCAGAGCAAGGCGTAAGGAGTGCCTGGTCCCATTTCAAATGTGCTTCCTAGCATATTCTTTGCCAGGGTCTCCTTATTGTGTGTTTTTTCTCAGTCTTCTCCATAGATTGGGGTCTTCAAGATGCACATAGTTTTCATTGAATCTGTAGTGCCCATCCTATCATCTGGGAGATTTCTGAAGTGAACGATGGTCCATTGTTGTTTTGAATGCTGTAAAGAATTCCAAATCTAGGGATTATTGCATTGAGTAGAAGTTTTGCTATCTCAGTTGCCTTCTCTGTTGTAGTGGGGAATGCTTGTACCCATCCAGAGAAGGTGTCTACAAAAAGTACTAAAAAAATAAAGTTTCTTGTGGTTTTAGGCATCTGTGTAGTCAACTTGCCTGTCCTCAAAAGGGCATATCCCTTTAGATTGCAGTCCCTTTGCAGTCCGGGCTCGTTCTGTCTTAGATTTGTGTTTGGTGCATGTCTGATAGGATAGGCTTGGCTAATCTCCTGAGTGGCCCTTTGTAAATGAGGGCCTTCAAAAGTGGTCTAATGAGGTGCATTGCAGCATCTTCCCATAGTGGGTCCCTTCTTATAGGTGCTTGAGGATGGGATATGCAAGAGCTTCAGGGAGTGTAGCTCTTCCATATAAATTAGGATCAGTGTTAGAGAACTGCCATTCACGGCCCATTCCTCGTTTCATTCTATGCAATGGGGTTTAAATTATGACAAGTCCAGGTGGAGAATTAAAGCCCCAAGAAGTGGTGGCCCTCAGGCGAGCTTGTCCTGCTGTTTATCAGCAGGTTTGTTTCCCTGGCTTGTTTGGGAAACGTCATTCTGTTGTCCTGGGCAGTGCATCCTGTCAATCTGGATCAGTCGATTCACTGCCTCTGGCAGTTTATTTTTCTTGTTTGTTTGTTTTTAAAGACTAGTTTATTGATTTTTATAGAGAGGGAAGGGAGAAGGGTAGAGACACATTGTGAGAATGCAACACCAATCAGCTGTCCCTTACCAAGCCTGCAACTCAGGCATGTGCTCTTGACGGGGAATTGAGCCAGCAACCTTCTGGAGCACAGGAGGTCACCCAATCAACTGACAACACAGGCCAAGGCACCCACTAGCGATTTTTAAATCTTGTTTGCACTTTTTATATCGGGAGGTGTCTAGGGACCCCCTGGGCCTCCAGATTCATAATTCCTTTCTACTATTTCTTGGAGATGTTTTCTATCCTTTTTATTAGTTTATTTTGAGTTCTGGGCAATCCTTTCTCCATTGGCCTTCCTCCTTGTAACAGGCACATTGAATAGCACCTGGTGGGGCTTTCCACCTTCCTCTCAGGCCCCACCTCTCCTTCTGGTTTCCCAGCGCTGTTTATAAGAAAACAGCCACCTGCTATGATTTCCTTATTTCCTGGGAGCGGTAAACTTGAAAGCCTACATCCACCAGTTGAGAGGGATTTATTCTACTTCCCATCTAAACATTGGAGCTTCCTTCTGATCTTGGGGCACTTTGCCCGATAACAGTCATGTTTACCATCAGGACATTCTCTGGTGCCTGTGGGTCAGCATCAGTGTGCTTTCAATAGGCCTGATAGATCCTTTCTCAAGGTCTTCACTTGGTTTCTGTTGAATGGCCTGTATCATCTCCAGCCTCTTTTGCTTAGGCACTACTTTCCTAAGCCCTCCCAATATGCACGCTTAGTAACGTTCTAGGAAGGCTAGGTCCCTGCCATTCAGGCCCCTGTGGGTTCTGTAAGAGAACTGCCATCGCTGGGTTCAGGGTCCTGCTAGGATTCTCTCCATGGAGGTGATGAGCCTCTTCATTAACCTTATTTAAAACTGCCTGTCTTTCCTCTTCCATTGGCAGGATGTTAAGGAGAGACTGTACATCTGCCCAATTTGGATTGTGAGTAGCAAAAACGGAGGTAATAAGATCTTCCATTTTCTGAGGATCCTCCCTATATGAGGGGTGGACATTCTTCCAATTCGGTAAATCTGAAGTGGAAAATCCAACAGAAGCCAGTGGGCTGCCCCCCCCCCCCCCCCCCGCGGTGTATTCTGCCTGTAATATATTGCCTCTAAGGCAGTGGTTCTCAACCTGTGGGTCGCGACCCCTTTGGCGGTCGAACGACCCTTTCACAGGGGTTGCCTAAGACCATCCTGCTTATAAGATATTTACATTATGATTCATAACAGTAGCAACATCACAGTTATGAAGTAGCAACAAAAATAATTTTATGGTTGGGTCACAACATGAGGAACTGTATTTAAAGGGCCAGATGGTTGAGAACCACTGAAGGGAATTTCTCTGTTCTGCATAAGAGTTTCCCTGGCCAAATTGGGTACACTGCCAGGTCTTTGAGGGGGAAACAATTCCTTCATCATACAGGGGTGGGTTGTCACCCCCCTGGGCCCTATTTCAGGGGTACCTAGCAGAAGGGGTGGTGGTGAGGGAAATCTTCCTGCTGCTAGTCCTGGTTCCCCTGGGCTCAGGGCATTAAAGAGACTCATTTCCTCATTTGCCTTTCCGTCCTGTGTCTTACTATCAGGAGAGGTTTTAAAGCCAATTCCTTCTCTGCATCAGTAGGTTGTTCCCTTTCTTTGCTGAATCCTTATTGTGTAAAGACATAAATACTTGAATATAAGGGATTTTGCCCTTTTCTCCGACTGTTGGTAAAACAATTCCAACTATACGATGGTGCAGTAAGTGAGGGGCCATTTCCCTGTAGAGTCTAAAGTATGCATAGGCCAAGCTGTATTACAACAGAAACCACTTCCTTCTTAGTCATTGGAGCACAGTTGTACATGGACCAATCTGCTAATATTCCGCCCAGTGGGCTCTCATCAGGAGTCAAAACAGAACCACACCCGATGGCACGAGTACAAACCCAAAACCCTAACCACAGAAAGACCCCAGGGGCAGTGGAACGTGCGAACAACACTTGGATACATAATTCCATTATTCCAAACAAGTGCTCACAGGCACGTCTTAGCATCTTATCTCCTGCCAACCGACACAGCCAGCCATCCTAACTGGACCCAAATGGCAGGAAGCCCAAGTAGCACAGAGCCCAAGTGGCAGGGATAGCCTGCCAACTGGTGCTGCCTAACCAGACCCAGTGGCACAAAGCTTAAGTGGCACAAAGTTCAAGTGGCACAGAGCCCAGGCGGCAGGTAGTCTCGAATTCCCAATGTGCATATTGGTTCAACTTACCCAGTCTTAGAATCCGTCTGCTCCTCAAAAACCCATTTCCTTTCACCAGCCACGCATTTCAGGCAGCCGATGCCTTGAGAAGGATTGCAGGGAAATCCCCGGAGGGAAGCTCTGGGCAGCTTCTGGGAAATCCTCACAGTCCTGCTGTCCCGGGAAGACCTGTCACAGGCAGCAGGGACCCAGCCTGAGCCCTCCAGGGCTTCCCTAGGTTCATGCTGTTCTGGTGGAGTCATCACAAAACTATCTAATAAAAACCCCCAAATGGATGTTCAGCTGCCTGCTGCAAGAAAAGCCAAGTCAAACTCTTTGAGGCAAGGCAAAAAAAAAAAAAAGTGCATTCAAGAGCTACGCGACCTAGGAGATGCTGGACTCTTGTCTCAAAGACCAATGTGTCTTTCTCCTCAAGCCCACCATTCTTATAGGGATGTGGGGGGTGCTTTTTAAATCCAATTATCTTGCTAGCTTTTCATGCACTGGGGTCTATCCAGTCATATTTCCAGTTTAGGCGTGCTCAGACCCTATCCTCCCCTGCCATCATCTTATCCAATGGGGGAGACACTGAGGGTTCTGACTGCCTGTCTATGGTAACATATATACTAGTGAAGTAAAATAATTCCCACTTATGTTAAACTATTTTTATTTAGAACATTCTGAAATTAAATTCATGAACCAAAATGTGTAAAATGAAGTACTAATATCAGGGGGCCCTAAGATGGAGTTATAAATCCCTTATGGAAGTCAGGCTTACACCCCCCCCCCCAAAAAAAAAAAAAAAACAAAACAAAACAGAGGAGGCTGGGACTTTTTCCTGTTTGCCATAGAAGTACATTTTGGATCCTGCTGCCCCGCCCCCATTTTCACGCTAACACCTACCTTGTAGTTGCACCACCCAGACCTGACCAATCCTTCTTGAACTAAAACTCACACCCTGTTAGGGAGCCAGGAGGAAAGCCTTTATTCCAGCTTCTGGGTTTTGCCTGTGCAAACTCTGGCTTTTGTTGTCTAACCCAAAGCACATCTCAGGTTTGCCCCTAAATACCTGTCTCCTGAATTCCAGGACTTTAGATGCAGAATAAACTTTTAAACTGTTTCACACCTCTGATCTTTACTGGGTGACATTTCATAGTGTGAGGTCTGTCGGATCCAGAGCACCTTGCCTCTTCCTCTGGCGCTGCTGTGAGACTGAGTAAAGGACCTGGAATTATTGCTGTCTCCTTGGTGGCCCTGATTGATGTGGTAACTCCACTTGCACTTGAACCTTCTGATCTTAGTCAACATTCAGGTTTTTTCAACTGTCCTCTGTTGATGGTTTTTGTCTATGAGATTGTCCAGGCCTATCCAGTGGCAAGGGCTTACTCTGTTATTCTCCTGCCCCTCTGGGGAGCCCTTCTGTAAAATCAGTTTATGTTCTAGGAAAGCGGTTGGTGACCAGCTACCATCTGCGACTTCAGATGTTTGAACATTATTAGCCCTCATCCTGCAAAATCCTTTTGACTGGACTGTGATTACCTGGGAACATTTTTGAACTAAACTAGTAATTAAGGGAAATTTTGACCTTCCAAACTTTTTTATTATTATATTTTTTATTGGTTTCAAAGAGGAAGGCAGAGGGAGAGAGAGAAACATTAATGATGAGAGAGAATCATTGATCAGCTGACTCTTGTATGTCCCTCATCATGTATCAAGCCCACAACCCAGGCATGTGCCCTGAATGGGAATCGAACTGTGGCTTTCTTATTCATAAATCAATGCTTAACCACTGAGCCATGTTGGCTGAGGCCAAACTTTTTTCTTGTTTTTTAAACTAAATTAGAAAACCATGGCTCTAAAATAAAACATACTAAATAGTACACTTATTTTAATAGGTACCTTGAAACTTCTAAACTCATTTAGGACTCTAAATTAAACTGGGTGAACGGACAATTGGGAAAAGAAAAAGTAAAAATGGCTCCTGAGGCCTCTTTCCCCTCCTATCTTTTTTGTCTGGAGAGGAGTTGGGAGTCAGCACAGTCCTCACCTCTGATACGAACTTGCTCCTTTAGGGAAACCAGCTCCTTTAAATGCAGGCCTTCCAGGCTGCTTTTGCAGTATGGGCTTCCCAACTTTATTGAATATGCACACTCCTTTCTGTTACTTTTTGTTTGTATTTTTTTATAGGTTTACCTTAAACGGCTCCCTTAAAAGAGGGGATCTAAAAATCTTAAAGACAATGGAATCAATCTTTGATTTATATGAACGAGCTGCTAAAAGACAGATTATTTTTAAAAGCAGCTATAAAGAAAAACAATTTGGATCCAATTTTTCTTTGAATTTTATATTGCTGTATTTAAAACATAAAAATCTTTTAAATGAAAGCTATGAGAGCTCTGTTTGTGTCTGTCTTATGTTTGTGTCTATATATGAATATTATAGATATGTTGTTTTTCTAGCTATGGACTATATGTCCAAAATTAATTTGTAAACCTAAAATTAGATTGTAAAGTTGTCCTATTCACTCAGCTTAAAAACAAATGAGCACTATATGAATCAAAGAAATATAACAGAAACTAACCCAAATGCTTTTCAGATGCATGTGATCTAGTATTAATCTTTAGTAAATAAAAGCTAGCTTAAGCTTGCTGGCTTAATTAAAACAGTCATGCCTTTAGATTTATCACTGCTGCAAAATAATGCACACATACAGCTTTTGTTCTACCTGGGCTTATTAGTCAAATAAGCTGAGGTTTTCTCTATTACAAAATATGTTAGCAAAGGAAAGAGACAAGATAATGGCTGATCACTAAAGTCTCATAAAATCTTCAGGAGTAATTTAACTATGATTTTTAAAAACAAATGGTTTAATTATAGAGAAATGGGATAAGAGTACCTAGTTGGATTTTTCAGCAAATAGTTTTCTCAAAATTATTTGACTCCTCAAACATTAAAGTTTGCTAAGTTAACTTAAATGACAAATTAAATAAAACTTTAAGTAGAGTTGAGATTAGAGAGACAATCTGCTAGCTTTGGACTAGAGACAGGGTGGGGAAGCAGAGTGATGAACTGGTGGCCTGCACGTGCCATTCTGCAAGGCTAGGAGAGCACAAGCTGCCTCAGAGAGACAATAGTGAGGAAACTTGAATATGATGCTGAGAGGTGGAATCTGGGAAAGTCGTGAAATGGAAAGAGGATATTATGGTGATTAAAATGGTTGTATATGCAAAGGAAGATGTACATGTGTGTTTGGTAAAAGATGATCTGAGGGATGGAAATGCGTTTTTTTTTTTTTTAGCTTTTATAAAATACTTTATGCCATTTTGTAATTTTATTTACTTCTTTTCTTTTTTTTAATTTTTTATTACAAAGGGTATTACATATGTGTCCATTTTTCCCCCTGCCCTAGACAGTCCCCTAGCCTCCCCTACCCCCCAGTGTCTTATGTCCATTGGTTATGCTTATATGCCGTTTCTTTAGCTGGACTTGGAAAGTTCCTGAGCATACTAAGTATCCATTGTTGAGTGCAGAATGTGATCAAAAAGGGTGAGCAATAAAGTCTACATATCCATAAGGCTTGTAAAGGTAATTTTTATGGGCAAGCAGAGTGTTCTGGTTTCCATAATAAATCTAGGTTTTCTTCTCATGCTAGATGAATAATGGTGTATCTATGGGCTTCCAAAGAAACTATGACATATTGAAAGTATAAGCTCCATTATTTTGTGGATACAGATCTTAATGAGCTATTGCTTCCAGAGAACATGATGCATCTGACAGTCCAGCTGAGACCCAGATACACTAGATATACCCTATCATGGGCATTTTTTTTTTTGCGATATATAAACCTGGCCTTAGGCCATGTCTGTACAATAGAATTCTACCTCACTGGACAATTCAGTTGGTATGATTTGTTGTGACCTGTCTACACAATTCTGATCAGTTCATGTCTTAATGTGCCACAGCAAATTGGATGGGCCATTTCATGGCTGCTGACACATACTGTAACCATGACCTCAATTAAAGTTATAGATTGCTTCTAAGCATTGTTCATTGGTAGTGACTCAAACTATAGCATGCAATGCTCTCATTAATCCCTTGATCCAGTTGAGAATGTACATATCAGACATTTCTGCACTGAAGGTATTACTTTACCTACTGGGACATTGCATACTTTGATTGACAGTAATTGCTGCCATATGCTTCCAATTATCTAATAAGTAATTGCTACCACATATGCTACCAATTATATAAAACTATACTGCTCTAGAGCCTCCGTTCAAAACTGTCACTGAATCTTTGTATCTC
>NW_006300367.1:1390886-1391457 GCF_000327345.1 Myotis davidii
ATTTATTGAAGAGACTGTCTTGACTCCATTGTATGTTCTTGCCTCCTCTGTCAAATGTTAATTGAGCATAGTGGTTCGGGTCGATTTCTGGGCTCTTATTCTATTCCATTGATCTATATGCCTATTCTTGTGCCAGTACCAGGCAGTTTTGAGAACAGTGGCTTTGTAATACATCTTGATATCAGGTTTTGAGATCCCACCAACTTTGTTCTTTTTTCAGGATTGCTGCAGGTATTCGGGGTCTTTTTTTATTCCAGATGAATTTTTGGAGTATGCCGTGGGTATTTTAATGGGAATTACGTTGAATTTATAGATTCCTTCGGGTAGTATGGACATTTTAATGATGTTGATTCTACCAATCTATGAACACGGTATGTTCTTCCATCTGTTTATGTCTTCCTCTATATCTTTTTTCAATGTCCTGTAGTTTTCTGAGTAGAGGTATTTTACCTCTTAAGTTTATTCCTAGGTAGCTTAATTTTTTTGGTGCAATGGTAAACGGGGTTGTTTTTATAATCTCTCTTTCTGAAAGTTCACTATTGGTGTATAGATATGCCTCAGATTTCTTGTG
>NW_006300367.1:1396239-1402092 GCF_000327345.1 Myotis davidii
ACCCTGTAGGCTGCCTCCTTTAGGCTCAGTCCTCCGTGATCACAGAACCCAGCTCTCAAATCCCCTGGTGCCAGGAATCCCGCGGATCGCCTTTCCCCAGTCAGGGGCTGTGCCTGTCCCAAGGGACGTGGCTGCCTGCCATGCGGTCTCCCTCCGACCCTCTGGGCTCAGAGGTCTGGCAAACTTTCCTGCCCAAATCCCTGTTTTTGTTTTTGTTTGTTTGTTTTGTTTTTTTTTTTTACCTTTCCAGGGGAGTTCTGCCCTTCCCGGCTGCAAACCGTCTCACCAGCTGAGCAATTTCAACAATTCGGGGTGGGTGTTATTAGTTTCAGCTGCTCACTGCATTTGTTCTGGGACACAACCTGGGACAAGTCTGCCTATATCGCCGCCATCTTCTTTCCCTCTCTGGAAATGCATTTTTACTGGAGAAAAAGAAAGTAATTTTGTCCTAAAGTGAATGATTGTTCCACTTATTGAAATGATTTCTGTGCTCTGTATCATCAGATCTTTGGTTGCTTAGATAAAACAAATTATATTAATATTAAAAGAATTAAATTTTTCTTTCAATTATTTTATTTGTTTCAATGACAGCTAAGTACTATTTCACAGTGACCTATGATTCTATCTGATGAGATGTTTTACACTTTAGATATATTTGAAAACCTTCTCAAATTTCACTAACTAATTAACTAAATAAATAAAATTCTTTTAACCTGAAAAATAACTGGCATTAGTCAAATGCATTTCAAGGGAAGTCTCTCTCTTTCTTTATAATAGGTTGCGGGGGGGGGGGGCTATGAAAATAATTAGGCTTATTGATATACAAAAATTTTAAGGTTTACCAAATGAATTTTATCCAGTTACTTTCCTCTTAGTATATATGTACTAATGATGGTAGGTATTCTTATTGAGAGTCTCCCAGAGGGCTACAACCACAGCAGTTACTAAAATATTCCTTTTTTTCCCATTTGTGGAATTTTCATTTGAACTCTATAGTATAAGTGGAGAACTCATTTCATGACTAAATTCTACAACAAATATGTGATATTTGGCCAATATCACACCATCCCCAACCTTTAGGAAAGGATGAATGGGGTGATTAACACTCAATTAGGGAATGAGCCAGCAGCAATCAAGGCTAATCAAGAAATGAGGGCACAGAAAATCCACACAAGCAACCCTCCTGGAGTACGTAACTCAGGTGTTAGGAAAGTCTGTGCCACCGGGCTCCATAGAACACCTACTACATAAGGCCACCCTACCAATACTGGGAGACATTGCATATCTACTTAAGGCACAGACACGAACACAAAGAGGCAGTCAATATTGGTAGACAAAGAAACATGCCCCAAAAGAGAGAACAAGAATAATATCCAGAAAAAAAAAATAAATAAATAAATTGGAGTCAAACAATCTACCAGATACAGAGTTTAAAACAATGACTCTTAGGATGCTAAAGGAACTTAGGGGATGGAAATAAGAACTCAGTGACAACTTAAAGAGTTAGCAAGCATAAAGAGGACATAACATAAAATGAACCAGTCAGAAATGTAGAATACAGTAACTGAAATGATAAATACTCCAGAAGAAATCAACAGCAGATTAAATAAAACAGAGAATCAAATCAGTGATTTGGAAAAGAAGATCACGGAAAATATCCAATCAGAGTAGCAAAAAGAAGAAGAAAAAAGAAAATAAATGAGAATAGTTTAAGAGACATCTTGGACAACATTAAGCATGAGAATGTATGCAGTAGTGGTACTAGAAGGAGAAAGGAAAGATCAAGGGATTAATAACCTATTTGAAGAAATATGACTGAAAATGTCTACACCTGGTGAAGGGAAAAGAAACAGAAGCCCAGGA
The DNA here is from genome assembly GCF_000327345.1 of Myotis davidii. Taxonomy (NCBI): domain Eukaryota; kingdom Metazoa; phylum Chordata; class Mammalia; order Chiroptera; family Vespertilionidae; genus Myotis; species Myotis davidii. Next base: position 1,398,103 of record NW_006300367.1, read on the forward strand.
AGCACAGATAGTCTCAAGCAAGATAAACCCAAAGAGGCCAACACCAAGATACATCATAATTAAAACGCCAAAGAGAAAAAAAGTTACCTACAAGGGAGCATGCATAAGACTATCAGCTACATTCTTAAGAAATTTTAAGGCAAGAAGAGATTGGCACAGAATAATAAAAGTGATGGAAAGCAAAATCCTACAACCAAGACTCTCTATGTAGCAAGAATATAATTTAAAATTGAAGAAGAGATAAAGAGCTTCCAGACAAGGAAAAGTTAAAGGAGTTCATTACCACTAAACCAGGATTGCAAGAAATACTAAATGGATTTCTTTAAGAATAAGAGGGGGAAAGAACATAAGTATGAATAATACAATGGCAATAATTTTATATCTATCAATAATCATTTAAGTATAAATAGACTAAATGCTCCAATCAAAAGACGTAGAGTAGGTGAATGGATAGGAAAATAAGACCCATCTATGCTGCTTGCAATAGACCCACTTTAGATCAAAAGACATACACAAGCTGAAAATAAAGAGATGGAAAATTTTATTTCATGAAAATAAAAACAAAAGAACAAAAAAAAACCTGAGACAGCAATACTTACATATTATAAAATAGTCTGTAAAAGAAAGACTGTGATAAGAGACACAGAAGGAGAATACATAGTAATAAAGAGATCAATCCAGCAGGAGGATATAATCCTTGTAACATTTATGCACCCAACACAGGACCATCTAAAGATATGAAGTAAATATTGCTATACATAAATGGAGATGATAGCAGTAATAAAGTCATAGTAGGGGACTTTAAGAGCCTATTGACATCACTAGGTAAATCTTTCACACAGAAACTCAACAAGAAACCAGTAGCTTTAAATGGCACATTAGATAAGATTGATTTAATTGATAATTTTAGAGCATTTTATTCCAAAGCAACAGAATATACTTTGTTTTCAAATATACTTTAGCATTTTCCAGGATAGACCACATGTTAGGCTACAAAGCAAGTCTCAATAAATGTAAAAAGATTAAAATCATATCAGGCATCTTCTCTGACCATAATACTATGAATCTAGAGATCAATCACAAGAGAAACACACAAACACATGGAGACTAAATAACATGTTACCAAACAATGAATCAGTCAACAGTGGGATTAAGGAAGAAATCAGAACATATCTTAAGACAAGTGCAAATGAGAACGCAAAAACCCAAATCTGCAACGCAAAGAAAGCAGTTCTATGAGTAAAATTAATAGTATTACAGGCCTATCTCAAGAAAAGAAAAATCTCAAACAATCTAAATTTACGCCTAAACTAGAAAAGAACAACTAACAATTTCAAAAGTGAGTAGAAGGAAGGAAATAATAAAGATCAGTGCAGGAATAAACATAACAGAGTCTAAAAAGATACAAAAGGTGGAAGAAACCAAAAGCTAGTTCTTTGAAAATATACACAAGATTGATACACCTGTTACAAGATTGTAACCAGACTCAAATCTACATATATAAAAGGCTAATAAGCAAAGTGTCCCCTTGGGAGTTTGACAGGAAGTTCGGTTCCTTGCTATGACATGTGCTCACCACTAGGGGGCAGTGCAGAATGAAGGAAGGTCCTGGCCGGCAGCTGTCAGCTGGGGAAGGAAGACCTCTGCTGGCAGCCAGAAGGTCCCAATCAGCCCTGATTGCCAGCTAGACCTAGGGACCCTACCTGTGCAGAAATTTTGTGCACCAGACTTCTAGTAAATAAATAAAAGAGAGAGTGAAAAGGACCCAAATTAAAAATAAACAAACAATAACAAAAAAATCTCAATTAGCACACCTTGTTGGATCTTTTAATATGACTTAACCTAAAGTTCTTTCTTTGGTATTTCTTAACATAAGATCTTCTCTCTTTGGCAAACATCACTTTTCTACTTTTAAAATCATAACCTAAAAAAATATGAGACTAGATCAAAGAATGTACAAGTTAGCCCTGTTAAAGGGACCTTCTGACTTGTAAACAATTTATAATAGCCCTTGAAATTCAAGGCTTGTAGAGCAATATTTCCAGTGTGTTTCTGAGAGACAAAATCACCAAACACCATGGCCCATAAGCCAGAAATATGGTCTATTGAAAAGATATCTCTACAAGATTCCAGCTAGTCTCACTGGAAGGAACCTTACAGTGTTAACTAATCACTGTATCACAAAGTTAAAGGGTTTTGACTCAGGGATTTATGTTGCTCCTTCACATCTGATTTACCTGATTGGAACTCCCAATCTATAGGAAACATCAAATGATTGTTATCCAGAGCAGACAATCACTCAGACAAGAAGCATACAATATCCAGAACAGATGACTTCTTCCTCAACTGGGAGGAGGCCAGTAAAAGTGATTCCTGATATGCATAATTCTATGTTTATGTTATAATGTCATATTATATTCCTGGGTATATGAATGATCTTTCATATCATTAACTTCTGCCTATGCAATACTGTCTGATTCTTGCTGTTTTGACCCTTGGAATGGGAAAGCTTGGCATAGAAATATTAAGATACACTATTCTTAAACCTTAGCCTTTGCAGTGAACCTGTCTGACTGCTGCATTTGTCCTTTGGTGCCTACCTCTGCTTTTGGTGGAATTGATTTGGCAATTTCTCAACCATCCATAGCTTTGCTGTTGATTTTACAGAACACTCTCCTGATATTTACTGGGTTAAGCTACTACCCAACACCCATCCACTTCCCCTACACGGTGGTCTCCATATATGCATACACTCTCTTCCCTGGTGGACCCCAGGCACCTCCTACAATGGAGGTGGTACCTAGCCACCATTTTTGCATGCCTTTTCATATGATAGAGGTCTTGGACATCAAGTAGGCTGCACCTATCGCAAGCGTTACCATTGTAGAATCCCCTTCTGTAAGGCCAGATGGCAGCACACAGCCCACACTGTGGAAACGTAGTGGTTCACCTTTCAGAATAAAAAGGTACCAGGAAAGACTTGCAAATGAGTCCATAAATAACCAAACCCTCCCAGGCACGCATGTGCCCCCACAGTAATACTATCATTTGCACATGTGAAAATAGTGGGAGACTAACTGGAGAATGTCTCCTGGGCCACTTGACATCCCTTTTACTATTCTTGAAGTAATTGCAGCCACTACTCTGAAGACTCATTCACAAGAGGGCCTGATCAATAATAGATGACTACTCTGGTGAGAACCCTTCTGAATATGATGATGGCTCCTGGGGCCTTTCTGTTGGATATGACTACCAGGCAGGAGATGAGGGCAGCCACTTTCTTAGAATTATAGGTTCATGTGCTGGCCTCGACACTGCACTGTTAGATATGATTATGCAGAATCTAAGAAGAACTGTTAAAGGAATAGCCCACTCAGCCTCTAGTGCTTTCAGAGATCAAGAAAGGTCCTTACATTCTATCTCAGATAGTCTTTAACAAGAGTAGCCTTTGATTATCTGCTTGCAGCCCAAGGAGTTTGTGCCGCAGTGAATCCTTCTTGTACCTGGTTAAATATACCTTTCCAGGTCAAATTAGAAACAGCTAAGAGTCTTAAATTCTCACAGTCCCTTAAGGAACATTCCTGTTTTGCCATGAATGCTAGTAACTAATTATAATTTAATTTCTTAAATATTTTCAACTGGCTCCCAACTGGACCCAGGCTATTTTAAGGTCTGGATTTAAAATTGTTTTACTTGTTTCTGTTCTGACTTGCTTACTGTACTTTATCATCAAATTGTTTATGCTTTATACAACCAAGTGTTTTTAGTCTCTTGTAAAAACTCAGATAACATTTGCTTAAGAGTAGAGAAAATTAATCAACCTTCCTCCCCAGCAGAATAGCTTGCGTCAATTGAGATCCTCATTAAAGACTATGCCTAAGGTTCACTTCCCTGGGGCCTGCTTGGTGCTCAGACGTGAATGCTGTCCCTATGCTTCAAATTTCTTCCATAATAGCACTTCTTTCCTCCTAGGTGGGTCATGACGCAGCA